>NC_084631.1:17359338-17439338 GCF_033978795.1 Nerophis ophidion | reverse complement strand
AACCTGCAAATCACCCGATCTCTGTCTCACCACTTCGCCCTCAGCTAGCTAGCTGCTAAGCTAACGAGGCTAGCGGAGAAAGGCAGCGCCGGTCTGAAGGAAGCTTCTCCCCCGCCACCGTGACCACCACTTCCCGAAGACAGCTGGCACCCCACTCGGCGACGGAAAGTTTCTGTGAGTATGGCTTCCTGCGCTTCGTGCACTTTACTCATGGATAGGTTGGCTTTGCTAGAGAGCCGTGTCCGCCAGTTAGAGCAGTGTAATTTCGTAACTTTAGATGTTGCGGACACATCTGCTAGCGTTAGCTGTAGCGAGCTAACTAGCCCAGCTTGTAGCAGCCCTAACCGGCCTACAAGCTACGGTGTACCGGTTGAGACGCATAACAGATTTAGCCCTTTAGCTAGTCCTACACCCCAGTCTACCGGGCACCACACTTTAGTCATAGGGGACTCCATCACCCGAAACATAAAGCTTAGCAAACCAGCCACAATTAAGTGTATTCCCGGGGGCAGAGCACCTGACATTGAAGCTAATCTTGGGGAGCTAACTCGCAACAGGTCTAGTAAACACGTACGGCAGGCTAACCGCACCACTAGTTATGCGAATATAGTAATACACGTTGGCTCCAATGACGTTAGGATGCCACAATCAGAGATTACAAAGAGAAACATAGCCAGGGCTTGTAATCTCGCCAGAAAGATGTCCAGGCATCGAGTAATTGTCTCTGGCTCCCTGCCTGGGAGAGGCAATGATGAGAGATGTAGCAGATTAGTCTCTCTTAACAAGTGGCTGGATAGCTTTTGCAGACAACAGGGATTTACGTTTATTGATAATTGGCCCTCTTTCTGGGGCAAACCTGGCTTGCTGAGGAGAGACGGCCTTCACCCTAACCAGGAAGGCGCTATCCTCTTGTCTCGGAACATAGACTTCGCATTGAGCCACATTTGACTAACTGCACTAGAGCAAGCCCGGTCACAGGCAATTACAGAGCCTGCTAGCCTGGGTATGGAGTCAGTTAAGTTAGAACTAGCCAGCGCCAGGCTGGATGATCCCTGTACACATAGCAATTTTCGTAGAATAATACACAACTCACAAAATGTTTTTTCTACTGTGTCTATGACTACGTCAGAGTTAGACATGCGTTCTACTGAGGTGGCAAATTATGATGCGTTCAGTTTATCGCAGCCCCAAGTAGACAATCTGAAAATTCCCGTCATATCAATTCCTAGATATGGTCGTAATTATTTTAAGTACACTGCGCATAATAAACGCAACATTATTAATATTGCTACTACGGGTAATTTGATCAACAACTCCTTAAAACAGCCCACTACCTATAATATGGGCTTTCTAAACATCAGATCTTTGTCTCCCAAAACGTTATTAGTCAATGAGGTCATTAGAGACAACAACCTTAACGTCATCGGTCTTAGCGAAACCTGGCTTAAACCAGACGACTTTTTTGCGATAAATGAGGCATCCCCTCCTAACTATACGAATGCGCATATTGCCCGTCACCTCAAAAGGGGAGGGGGTGTCGCACTAATATACAACGAAAACTTTAACTTTAGTCCTAACTTAAATAATAAATATAAATCGTTTGAGGTGCTTTCTATGAAGTCTGCCACACCTCTGCCTCTGTGCCTGGCCGTTATCTACCGCCCCCCAGGGCCCTATTCGGACTCTATTAGTGAATTCTCAGAGTTTGTTGCTGATCTAGTGACGCACGCCGATAATATAATTATAATGGGGGACTTTGATATCCATATGAATACCCCATTGGACCCACCGTGCGTGGCGCTCCAGACTATAATTGATAGCTGTGGTCTTACACAAATAATAAATGAACCGACGCATCGCAGCGGTAATACGATAGACCTAGTGCTTGTCAGAGGTATCACCGTTTCCAAAGTTATGATACTCCCGTGTACTAAAGTAATGTCCGATCATTACCTTATAAAATTCGAAGTTCAGACTCATGTTCGGCAAGCTAATAATAATAATAACTGCTATAGCAGCCGCAACATTAATGCTGCCACAACGACGACTCTTGCGGACCTACTGCCCTCGGTAATGGCACCGTTCCCAAAGTATGTGGGCTCTATTGATAACCTCACTAACAACTTTAACAACGCCCTGCGCGAAACCATTGATAGTATAGCACCGCTGAAGTTAAAAAAGGCTCCAAAAAGGCGTACGCCATGGTTTACTGAAGAAACTAGAGCTCAGAAATTATTATGTAGAAAGCTGGAACGCAAATGGTGCACGACTAAACTTGAGGTGCACCATCAAGCATAGTTTAATAACTTATAAACGCATGCTTACCTTAGCTAAAACTAATTATTACTCAAATCTCATCCGCATTAATAAAAACGATCCAAAATTTTTGTTTAGTACAGTAGCATCGCTAACCCAACAAGGGACTCCTTCCAGTAGCTCCACCCATTCGGCAGATGACTATATGAAGTTCTTTAATAAGAAAATTAAACTTATTAGAAAGTAGATTAAAGACAATGCGTCCCAGCTACAACTGGGTTATAGTAACACAGATACGATTGTATATAAGGCGGATACTGCAAATATCCAAAATAGTTTCTCTCGTTTTGATGAAATAACATTAGAAGGATTGTTACAACGTGTAAATGGAATAAAACAAACAACATGTTTACTTGACCCACTTCCTGGGAAACTTATCAAGGAGTTTTTTGTATTATTAGGTCCATCAGTGCTAAATATTATAAACTTATCACTTTCCTCGGGCACTGTTCCCGTTGCATTCAAAAAAGCGGTTATTCATCCTCTCCTTAAAAAACCTAACCTCGATCCTGACCTCATGGTAAACTACCGACCGGTGTCTCACCTTCCCTTTATTTCGAAAATCCTCGAAAAAATTGTTGCAGAGCAGCTAAATGAGCACTTAGCGTTTAACAATCTATGTGAAACCTTTCAATCCGGTTTTAGGGCAAATCACTCGACTGAGACAGCCCTCGCAAAATTGACTAATGATCTATTGCTAACGATGCACTCTGATGCGTCATCTATGTTGCTGCTCCTCGATCTTAGCGCTGCTTTCGATACCGTCGATCATAATATTTTATTAGAGCGTATCAAAATACGAATTGGTATGTCAGACTCAGCCCTGTCATGGTTTAACTCTTATCTTACTGATAGGATGCAGTGCGTCTCCTATAACAGTGTGACCTCGGACTATGTTAAGGTAACGTGTGGAGTTCCCCAGGGTTTGGTCCTTGGCCCTGTACTCTTCAGCATCTACATGCTGCCGCTGGGTGACGTCATACGCAAATACGGTATTAGCTTTCACTGTTATGCTGATGACACCCAACTCTACATGCCCCTAAAGCTGACCAACACGCCGGACTGTAGTCAGTTGGAAGCATGTCTTAATGAAATTAAACAATGGATGTCCGCTAACTTTTTGCAACTTAATGCCAAAAAAACGGAAATGCTGATTATCGGTCCTGCTAGACACCGACCTCTATTTAATAATACAACTTTAACATTTGACAACCAAATAATAAAACAAGGTGACTCTGTAAAAAATCTGGGTATTATCTTCGACCCAACTCTCTCCTTTGAGTCACACATTAAAAGCGTTACTAAAACGGCCTTCTTTCATCTCCGTAATATCGCTAAAATTCGCTCCGTTTTGTCCACTAAAGACGCCGAGATCATTATCCATGCGTTTGTTACGTCTCGTCTCGATTACTGTAACGTAATATTTTCGGGTCTCCCCATGTCTAGCATTAAAAGATTACAGTTGGTACAAAATGCGGCTGCTAGACTTTTGACAAGAACAAGAAAGTTTGATCATATTACGCCTGTACTGGCTCACCTGCACTGGCTTCCTGTGCACTTAAGATGTGACTTTAAGGTTTTACTACTTACGTATAAAATACTACACGGTCTAGCTCCAGCCTATCTTGCCGATTGTATTGTACCGTATGTCCCGGCAAGAAATCTGCGTTCAAAAGACTCCGGCTTATTAGTGATTCCTAGAGCTCAAAAAAAGTCTGCGGGCTATAGAGCGTTTTCCGTTCGGGCTCCAGTACTCTGGAATGCCCTCCCGGTAACAGTTTGAGATGCTACCTCAGTAGAAGCATTTAAGTCTCACCTTAAAACTCATCTGTATACTCTAGCCTTTAAATAGACCTCCTTTTTAGACCAGTTGATCTGCCGCTTCTTTTCTTTCTCCTATGTTCCCCCCTCCCTTGTGGAGGGGGTCCGGTCCGATGACCATGGATGAAGTACTGGCTGTCCAGAGTCGAGACCCAGGATGGACCGCTCGTCGGGACCCAGGATGGACCGCTCGCCTGTATCGGTTGGGGACATCTCTACGCTGCTGATCCGCTTGAGATGGTTTCCTGTGGATGGGACTCTCGCTGCTGTCTTGGAGCCACTATGGATTGAACTTTCACAGTATCATGTTAGACCCGCTCGACATCCATTGCTTTCGGTCCCCTAGAGGGGGGGGGGGGGTTGCCCACATCTGAGGTCCTCTCCAAGGTTTCTCATAGTCAGCATTGTCACTGGCGTCCCACTGGATGTGAATTCTCCCTGCCCACTGGGTGTGAGTTTTCCTTGCCCTTTTGTGGGTTCTTCCGAGGATGTTGTAGTCGTAATGATTTGTGCAGTCCTTTGAGACATTTGTGATTTGGGGCTATATAAATAAACATTGATTGATTGATTGATTGATTGATTGTTATTTCTACATATATACATATACATATATATACATATATATGTGTGTGTGTATATATATATATATCTATATATATGTATATATGTATATATATATGTATATATAAACAACACTTATATTTTTCTGCAACAAAGATAATAATACATTCTATTCTATTATTTTCTTATTACTATGAAACTAAATTAGGGCCAAAAGTTTCGTACTTTAAAAAAAAACAAAAAAAACTTCAAACTGAAAAATTGTTTTCATGTTGAATTTTGAAAAATATACATCAGTGTATTCAAAACCAAAGAAAAAAGTGCACAAAATGTGTGTTTGGGTTTAGTAGAATGATGTTTTGAACAATTTTTAAAAACATATTTATTTATAATACATTTTCCTATTGTTTACTTTGACATTTGAACATCTGCTTTTTTATCCCAGTTCTCAGTCTTTCTTGTTGGGATTCTGACTTTTGGCCCAAATTTAGTGTGGTAATAACTGAAATTTATGAAAGTTAAGCAAAAAGGATATCGACCGTTACTTAAAATGTTGCCTTCAGGCACTTCATGACAAAAAAAAAAAAAAAAATCAACCCCACCACAGGCCCCCAAAATATTTTATTGGGAATTTTTTTTTTAATAAAAAGCCCAAAGTTTTTGCGGTGCGAATTAGTTCCGTTTTATTGCGCTTCCCTGATATTTCGATTGTCCAATGTATTTAGCCATTCTTGAACAGACCCTACCTAGTACATGAGAACAAGTAAAACCAATGTCGCCGAATTTGCTCTTATAAATCACTTGGGGCTTATTTTGTATACTGCAAAAAAAACCTGACAATATATAAGATAAAAAGACTCAATATTTCTGAACAAATATCAAAATCGAGTGAAATTATCCAACCATGCAACTACTTTACTTCATCTGATAAAACATCCTAAATTAAGATATGTCAATCTGAAAATTAGAAGGACTTTCAAAATTTAAAAAAATATATTTTAATTCTCAGTTTTTACACTTTTAGAAAATATATTATTATTCATGCTAAAATTAAGATAATGACCCGTGACCCCGAAAAGGACAAGCAGTAGAAAATGGATGGATGTAAAATCAATGACTAAAAATAAGTAAATAGCTCTTAAAACTAGGGACATTTCAAGAAATAAAAAAAATAATAAGAAAATAACATTGACGAATGGCAAATAAATTGCAGTGTAACAAGTAGTTGTTTGTGTCTGCGTAAATCCCCCCTCTGTCTCCCAGCTCCCCACAATAAACAAAAACATCGCATACGCCATCAGCTTGCATCGCTTTGAGCGAGGAGACTAGCAGGCGTGAGAATGAGTGGCAGGAAGAGGAGCAAACATGAGCAAAATAGAGTAAAGAATGGTAGACGAATTCCCGCCGTGAAGACTAGATGTAGAGAGCTATTACTGATGAGACTAAAGGATTGAAATGAGGACATGGTGCAGGGAGACAAGACACATTGAGATACGAATAGTAGTCTAAATGTCACATAGCCATCACAGTTAAACAAATTAAGGTCTTCATTTTGTGATTTAAATTTCATATTGTGCCCATCTTGGTTTGGTACACGCCTAATAAATTAATAGCATTACAGTATGTTCCCTGCAGCCACCTGTGAAAAATCAAATTTAAATCTGAAAAAAAACCCACTTATTTCTGTTTTGAACACACTGCTGTATTTTTTTATCAGTTGATAAAGTTTATCCTTTGAAGTTCAAAACGTTTTGTACAAATTTAACGGTAGCTCCTTAAATTATGATGACATCATACACAGTGGGGCAAAAAAGTATTTAGTCAGCCACCGATTGTGCAAGTTCTCCCACTTAAAATGATGACAGAGGTCTGTAATTTTCATCATAGGTACACTTCAACTGTGAGAGACAGAATGTGAAAAAAAATCCAGGAATTCACATTGTAGGAATTTTAGAGAATTTATTTGTAAATTATGGTGGAAAATAAGTATTAGGTCAACCATTCAAGGCTCTCACTGATGGAAGGAGGTTTTGGCTCAAAATCTCACGATACATGGCCCCATTGATTCTTTCCTTAACACGGATCAATCGTCCTGTCCCCTTAGCAGAAAAACAGCCCCAAAGCATGATGTTTCCACCCCCATGCTTCACAGTAGGTATGGTGTTCTTGGGATGCAACTCAGTATTCTTCTTCCTCCAAACACGACGAGTTGAGTTTATACCAAAAACTTATATTTTGGTTTCTTCTGACCACATGACATTCTCCCAATCCTCTGCTGTATCATCCATGTATCCATTTTTTTTTCACATTCTGTCTCTCACAGTTGAAGTGTACCTATAATGAAAATTACAGACCTCTGTCATCATTTTAAGTGGGAGAACTTGCACAATCGGTGGCTGACTAAATACTTGTTTGCCCCACTGTACACACCACTGTTTGAACTTCAACTGGCGATTCGAAAGTACAGTCCGGATCGAGTCTTTGACCACAATTGTATTTACTTCTCTCTTCTACATACCCCTGAACAAGTGAAGTTGGCAAGTTGTGTAAGTCGTGAATAAAAAACAGAATACAATAATTTGCAAATCCTTTTCAACTTATATTCAATTGAGTAAAATGCAAAGACAAGATATTTAATGTTCGAACGGAGAAACTTATTTTTTTTTTTTGCAAATAATCATGAACTTAGAATTTAATGGCAGCAACACATTGCAAAAAAGTTGGCACAGGGGCATTTTTACCACTGTGTTACATGGCCTTTCCTTTTAACAACACTCAGTAAACGTTTGGGACCTGAGGAGACCAATTTTTTGAAGCTTTTCAGGTGGAATAATTTCCCATTCTTGCTTGATGTACAGCTTAAGTTGTTCAAGTTGTGCTATTTTAGGCTTCATAATGTGCCACACATTTCCAAGGAGAAACAGGCAGGCATCTATTTTACTACGAAACCACACTGTTGTAACACATGCAGAATGTGGCTTGGTATTGCTGAAATAAGCAGGGGCGTCCATGATAAGTTAAAGTACCAATGGTTGTCACACACACACACGAGGTGTGGTGAAATTTGTTCTCTGCATTTGACTCCTATTCTTGTTCAACTCCTGGGAGGTGAGGGGAGCAGTGAGCAGCAGCGGTGGCCGCGCCAGGGAATAATTTTTGGTGATTTAACCCCCAATTCCAAACCTAAATGCTTAGTGCTAAGCAGGGAGGTAATAGGTTCCCATTTTTATAGTCTTTGGTATGACTCAGCCGGGGTTTGAACTCAAAACCTACCGATCTCAGGGCGGACACTCTAACCTTGAATGACAACATATGTTGCGCCAAAACCTGTATGTACCTTTCAGCTTTAATGGTGCCTTCACAGATGTGTAAGTTACCCATGCCTTGGCCACTAATACACCCCCATACCATCACAGATGCTGGCTTTTGAACTTCGCGCCTAGAACAATCCGGATGGTTCTTTTTCTCTTCGGTCTGGAGGACACAACGTTCACAGTTTCCAAAAACAATTTGAAATGTGGACTCATCAAACCCTAGAACACTTTTCCACTTTGCATCAGTCCATCTTGGATGAGCTTGGGCCCAGTGACATTGGGCGGCGTGGCTGGGTGTTGTTGATATATGGCTTTGGCATTGCATAGTAGAGTTTTAATTTGCACTTACAGATGTAGCGACAAACCGTAGTTACTGATGGAAAATGGTAAGTGGGTTGTACTTGTATAGCTCTTTTCTACCTTCAAGGTACTCAAAGCGCTTTGACACTACTTCCACATTCACCCATTCACACACACATTTACACACTGATGGAGGGAGCTGCCATGCAAGGCGCTAACCAGCACCCATCAGGAGCAGGGCTGAAGTGTCTTGCTCAAGGACACGACGGACGTGACGAGTTTGGTACTAGGTGGGGATTGAACCAGGGACCCTCGGGATGCGCACGGTCACTAGTGGTTTTCTGAAGTGTACCTGAGCCCATGTGGATATATCCTTTACGCACTGATGTCGGTTTTTATGTAGTATCACTTGAGGGATCGAAGGTCACAAGCAGTCATAGTTACTGTACATGTAGTGATTCTCCAGGTTCTCTGAACCTTTTTGATGATATTACAGAACTGTCGATGGTGAAGTCCCTAAGTTCATTGCAATAGCTCGTTGAGAAATGTTGTTCTTAAACTGTTCGACAATTTTTGCAAATTTTATCCTCGCTCAAATTAATGGGGAAATTGTAATTTTCTCGGTCCGAATAGCAGTTTTTGTTGGAGGCTCCCATTAAAAACAATGTGAATATGTGAGGAGCCCCCACACATGTGACGTCATTGTCTACGACTTCCGGTAGAGGCAGGGCTTTTCTCCAGTTACAAACTTTATCGTGGATGTTCTCTACTAAATCCTTTCAGCAAAAATATGGCAATATCGTGAAATGATCAAGTATGACACATAGAATGGACCTGCTATCCCCGTTTAAATAAGAAAATCTCATTTCAGTAGGCCTTTAACTTGCACTTACAGATGTAGCGACCAACTGTAGTTACTGATAGTGGTTTTATGAAATGTTCCTGAGCCCATGTGGTGATATCCTTTACACACTGATGTCGGTTTTTGATGCAGTACCGCCTGAGGGATCAAAGGTCCATAATATCATCACTTAAACATAGGAATTTCGCCAGATTCTCTAAACCTTTTGGTGATTTTACGGACCGTAAATGGTAAAATCCCTAAATTCCTTGCAATAGCTCGTTGAGAAATGTTGTTCTAAAACTGTTCGACGCTTTGCTTATAAAGTGGTGACCCTCGTCCCATCCTTGTTTGTGAATGACTGAGCATTTCATGGAAGCTGCTTATATACCCAATCATGACACCCACTTGTTCCCTGTTAGCCTGTTCACCTGTGGGACGCTCCAAATAAGTGTTTGGTGCTGTAGGAGGCGTGTCAGGCATACTTGCCCAGCAGAAACAACACCATATCTGTACAATCAATCAGGTGAGCATTCCTCAACTTTCTCAGTCTTTTTTGCCACTTGTGCCAGCTTTTTTGAAACATGTTGCAGGCATCCAATTTAAAATGAGTTTTCCAGTTTGAACATTAAGCATGTTGTCTTTGCAATCTTTTCAATTGAATATAAATTGAAAAGGATTAGCAAATCATTGTATTCTGTTTTTATTTACCGTTTACACAACGTGCTAACTTTAATGGTTTTGAAGTTTGTAAATCCAGACGATAAAGTTGACGCCAAAATCGGCGTGACTTTGCACTGCAGACCACATCTCATCCATTTATTTGGCATCGGAGATGGGCAACGAAAGCAGATTGTTCAAAAGAAATAGAATTAAATCATGATTCATTTTAAATGGATCCATATTAACCCTGTGATTAATCTGATTCAAAATGTTAATTGTTTGACAGCAGGAATTTACAGATATCGTCTTTTTCCTTAATGAAGGTTGCAGCATTTGTGCGGCACTGCCATCTGAGGATCCTAAACACGTAAAGAAGGGAAAGTGTTAAATGTTAATTATGAAGAACCACAACTGCTTAGTTATCTGCCGTACACTTTTATTAATTATTTATTTCACGACGTAACCATGAAACGTGGAAACGACTGGCTGTACTAACAACTCACACTGTGGAAAAAAATGTTCCGAGGGCCAGAAGATGCACGTATGTGAGAAGACCACTTATAATTGTCAAAAGTCCACGACCAAAGTGCAAATATTCCAGTCTTGACAAAAGAAACAATATGACCATATCACACCAACTCTCAAATCCCTTCACCGGCTTCATGTTCCACTCAGGATTGAACACAAAATCTCCCTACTAACCCACCAGTGCCTCCATGGAAATGCCCCCCTCTACCTCAAAGAACTACTCATCCCCAAATCTTCCACACGACACCTCCGCTCCAAACAGGCTAACCTCCTCCAACCTCAAAGGACAAAGCTACGGACTATGGGAGACCGGGTTTCTGCTCCGCCGCTCCCAGTCTGTGGAACACTCTCCCTGACCACCTGAGGGCACCACAGACTGTTAATGCTTTTAAAAAAGACTTAAAAACCCTTATTTAAAAAAAAAAAAAAAAGTTTTATAGCTACATGCATACTAGTTCTAGCTATTAGGCTGTTTTGGTTTTTATTTTTATTAATTTTTTTAATCTTTGTATTATTATTATTATTTTTTAATACACTGTAGCTCTTTGAGTTAGTTTGCTCAATGTAAAGTGTTTTTTTAAATAAAATCTATTATTATTGTTATTATTATTTTTATTATCATTATTTAAAGATGATAAAGCCTTGACTATTTGCAGTTGACAGACACGGAGTATATTTTGCAGATGAATGAACGTGTAAGTGAAATTAAGGCTTCCTCCCAGGGAGCAAAGTAATCATCATAAAAAGAAAATATCATTTTATCTCCATTAAAAACTTTTGGAAACACTTACAGTTTTCCTGAGTGTCTGTGGGATTAAGGGACCCTCAACTCATTCGCTTGTCTGGTAATTAAATAAGAGATAAAGTCGACAATTAGTTCCGCCAGTGCATTTTAAACTAGTGGTACTTGATGAAGTGCATGGGAGGAGGTTCTTGTGTGGGCAAGTGCAAACATTTTGTCAAAGCACACTTTGGAAGCGTGTTCTTAGAAAGTTGAGACGAGACGATTCGTTTTTATTTCTTATAAGACCTGATGGCAGAAAAAAAAATGCCATTATATACTCTCAGTAGGCGGCCAAACATCATCCAGACAATGAAACCATACGGTTTTATGCAGCGTTGGTTTGTCAATTAGTAATATAACTCGAATAGGTATGTGAGGATTTTCATGACATTTTAGGAAATATTAGAAATGGGTGAGGAACACCTCATGTTTTTTTTTAACAACCCAAACCTCTATTTTATTTATTTTTTTATTTTATTTTTTGTCCTGTCCAGCTTCTCAGGGAAATCATATAGTTGATATCGGCAGTTCAGATTTACTTTACAAAAGAGAAGTGTAGGATACTTCTCTTGTTGCCTTATTTGTGTTTGACTTTATTAAATGTATTTATATTATCATTTGGTGCAGCGACAGGAGGGGATAGAAAGAGGGAAAAAAAAGGAAAACAGAGGGGGAAATTGTGGGGATAAGAGGGGGATTAGACAGAGAGACAAAAACCACAACGGCAAACACAACAATTACAACAACAACAATAGAGCAACATCAGCAAATAGGATATGTACAAATATGATGGTAAAAGTGATAGCAAAGAAGTAGTTAGTGAAATAAAAAATCAACAATACAGTTGTTCAAATGCAACAATGCATATACGTAATGATAACTAGTGATACAAAAGAAAGAAGAAAAATGGAGGGGAGGAAAGAGAAGAAACCTAGATTTACAAACCCCGTTTCCTTATGAGTTGGGAAATTGTGTTAGATGTAAATATAAACGGAATACAATGATTTGCAAATCATTTTCAACCCATATTCAGTTGAATATGCTACAAAGACAACATATTTGATGTTCAAACTGATAAACATTTTTTTTTTTTGTTGCAAATAATCATTACCTTTAGAATTTGATGCCAGCAACACGTGACAAATAAGTTGGGAAAGGTGGCAATAAATACTGATAAAGTTGAGAAATGCTCATCAAACACTTATTTGGAACATCCCACAGGTGTGCAGGCTAATTGGGAACAAGTGGGTGCCATGATTGGGTATAAAAGCAGCTTCCATGAAATGCTGAGTAATTCACAAACAAGGATGGGGTGAGGGTCACCAATTTGTAAGCAAATTGTCGAACAGTTTTAGAACAACATTTCTCAACGAGCTAATTTAGGGATTTCACCATTTATGGTCCGTAAAATCATCAAAAGGTTCAGAGAATCTGGAGAAATCACTGCACGTAAGCGATGATATTATGGACTTTTGACCCCTCAGGCGGTACTGCATCAAAAACCGACATCAGTGTGTTAAGGATATCACCACATGGGCTCAGGAACACTTCATAAAACCACTGTCAGTAAATACAGTTGGTTGGTACATCTGTAAGTGCAAGTTAAAACTCTGCTATGCAAAGCAAAACCCATTTATCAACAACACCAAGGAACGCCACTGGCTTGGCTGGGCCCGAGCTCATCTAAGATGGACTGATGCAAAGTGGAAAAGTGTTCTGTGGTCTGACGAGTCCACATTTCAAATTATATTTGGAAACAGAGGACCTGGTGTTCTCCAGAAAAAAGAGGGAAATAACCATTCAGATTTTTATAGGCGCAAAGTTCAAAAGCCAGCATCTGTGATGGTATGGGGGTGTATTAGTGCCCAAGGCATGGGTAACTTACACATCTGTGAAGGCACCATTAATGCTGAAAGGTCCATACAGGTTTTGGAGCAACATATGCTGTCATCCAAGCAACATTATCGTGGACGCCCCTGCTTATTTCAGCAAGACAATGCCAAGCCACGTGTTACAACAGCGTGGTTTCGTAGTAAAAGAGTGCGGGTACTTTCCTGGCCCGCCTGCAGTCCAGACCTGTCTCCCATCAAAAATGTGTGGCGCATTATGAAGCGAAAAATACGACAGCAGAGACCCCGGACTGTTGAACGACTAAAGCTCTACATAAAACAAGAATGAGAAAGAATTCCACTTTCAAAGCTTCAACAATTAGTTTCCTCAGTTCCCAAACGTTTTTTTGAGTGTTGTTAAAAGAAAAGGTGATGTAACACAGTAGTGAACATGCCCTTTCCCAACTACTTTGGCACGTGTTGCATCCATGAAATTCTAAGTTGATTATCATTTGAAAAAAAAACATTTGTATGCTCGTACAACACTTAGAACCTTTAGCATACCAGTATGTGGGATTAAATTATGGAATAATTTAACCAAATAAATCCAACAGAGCACCAATATGATTCAGTTTAAAAGACTGTTCACACTACAAGTGTTCACAAAGTACATAGAATAACAGTTATGATGAACATCTTGAAGCCCTTTTTGAGATGAAGCTTATTTAGGTATTTAATATGTGTCTACTCACTATGGTATATTATTTATTTATTCACTGTTCATTTACAGAGAACAAAGAAATGTGATAAAATTGCTATGGAATGAAAAAGGGGAGGATTAAATAAGCTCAGCTTCTTCTTACTCCTTTTCGGACGTGCTGTAATGAA
The DNA here is from genome assembly GCF_033978795.1 of Nerophis ophidion. Classification (NCBI taxonomy): domain Eukaryota; kingdom Metazoa; phylum Chordata; class Actinopteri; order Syngnathiformes; family Syngnathidae; genus Nerophis; species Nerophis ophidion. Next base: position 17,425,493 of record NC_084631.1, on the reverse strand, counting down.
AAAAATGGAAATATGCGATGCATTACATTGCAAGTCTATGCATGTTCATAATAAACTGAAACTGAATTGAACTAAGAATCCCAAGAATCCTTAAAAAGAACAAATGATTTGACATTGGCTGAAAAAAAAGCATGCTTCACAGAGGTGGATAGATTTATTATTGTTTTCAATGGTAATAATTAGGGATGTGAATTTCACCTTGGAGATCAAAAAAAGTATCGAAATTTTTTGGCCTCAGATCCAATCCGATTTTAAGTCCTGATCTGATAGTTAAACAAAAGATTATATAAGTAAAAAAGTTGTATTTTAGTATTGTCATGACGTGGACTTTGGTGAGGTTTGTTTTCCCGGGGCGCAAAAAGACTGTACCAGACATGGCGTGAAGGTAACAACCTCTATTAATATTAACCCGAAAGTACTACAAAAACAGAGAGTATAAACAAAAGGCGCTCACAGCGGAGTTACAAAACTTGGCTATGAAAACAAAAACTAGCACAAAGGCAGATCTATAGACAAAAAAACGAAAACACAGTGACAAGAAACGAGCATGAAAAAGAGCAGCATGGATCATCAGCATGAATAACAAGGGTGTGTAGAGGGTGATGTCGCCAGGCTGACTGCCTGGCAACTACAGGCTTAAAAAGTGATGTGGTGATTGACAACGGGTGCATAAATCCAAGTGAATCAGGTGCGTGACATGAGGACAGGTGAAAACTAATGGGTTGTCATGGAAACAAAGCAGGGAGTGAAAAACCAGGAACCGACAGAGTGCAAAAACCAAACAGAACATAGCCAAACTAAACATGATCACCAAGACATGACACATATATGTAGAATTTGTTAGTATTGTTGTAAATCAAATGATAATACATTTTTGATATTGGATGCTATGTCATTTTTTTTAACAAAATAAAGTTGTTGGTGCACAATCATTAAAAGCAACAACTACTGTTGGCTCACATTTTCTATCATTTGGGATTTGCCCTCAAAGCCTTCCTGTAACTAAAGACTTTCTCCTTAAGTTTGGAAAATACCACCCATAAAATATGGATCTAATCACTTTAGTATCGTTTACAGACTGTAGATGTAACGTTTAAAATTGTCACGATACGATATTATCAAGGTTTGATGCCCACACTAAGATATTACTATGGTATATGTCCAACAAGAAAAAAAAGCTTAATAAAAATGCCATAGTGTGTAAAATGAAGTGTCGGGAATGTGTCAAATAAACACACATACTAAAATTGAACACAATGCTAAAAAGGTATAAATCATATTATCTACTACAAACATGTACAAACCCCGTTACCATATGAGTTGGGAAATTGTGTTGGATGTAAATATAAACGGTATACAATGATTTGCAACTCCTTTTCAACCCATATTTAATTGAAGATATTTGATGTTCAAACTCATAAACTTTATTTATTTTTTTTGCAAATAATAATTAACTTAGAATTTCATGGCTGCAACACGCGCCATAGTAGTTGGGAAAGGGCATGTTCACTACTGTGTTACATCACCTTTTCTTTTAAAAAAACTCAAGAAACTTTCGGGAACTGAGGAAACTAATTGTTGAAGCTTTGAAGCTTTGTTTTATGTAAAGATTCAGTCGTTCAACAGTCCGGAGTCTCCGCTGTCGTATTTTACGCTTCATAATGCGCCACACATTTTCGATGGGAGACAGGTCTGGACTGCAGGCAGGCCAGGAAAGTACACGCACTCTTTTTTTTTTACGATGCCACGCTGTTGTAACATGTGCTGAATGTGGCTTGGCATTGTCTTGCTGAAATAAGCAAGACCTGTATGTACCTTTCAGCATTAATGGTGCCTTCACTGATGTGTAAGTTACCCATCCCTTGGGCACTAATACACCCCCATACCATCACACATCCTGGCTTTTGAACTTTGCGTCCATAACAGTCTGGATGGTTCGCTTCACCTTTGTGATGTCGAATATTTCCTTAAACAATTTAAACTTTGGACTCGTCAGACCACAAAACACTTTTCCACTTTGCATTAGTCCATCTTAGATGATCTCGGGCAAAGAGAAGCTGGCGGCGTTTCTGGATGTTGTTGATAAATGGCTTTCGCTTTGCATAATAGAGCTTTAACTTGCACTTACAGATATAGTGACAAACTGTATTTAGTGACAGTGGTTTTCTGAAATGTTCCTGAGCCCATGTGGTGATATCCTTTAGAGATTGATGTCGGTTTTTGATACAGTGCCGTCTGAGGGATCGAAGGTCACGGTCATTCAATGTTGGTTTCCGGCCATGCCGCTTACGTGGAGTGATTTCTTCAGATTCTCTAAACCTTTTGATGATATTATGGACCCTAGATGTTGAAATTCCTAAATTTCTTGCAATTGCATTTTGAGAAACGTTGTTCTTAAACTGTTTGACTATTTGCTCAAGCAGTTGTGGACAAAGGGGTGTACCTCGCCCCATCCTTTCTTGTGAAAGACTGAGCATTTTTTGGGAAGCTGTTTTTATACCCAATCATGGCACCCACCTGTTCCCAATTAGCCTGCATACCTGTGGGATGTTCCAAATAAGTGTTTGATGAGCATTCCACAACTTTATCAGTATAAGCGGTATAGCTCGGTTGGTAGAGTGGCCGTGCCAGCAACTTGAGGGTTGCAGGTTCGATTCCCGCTTGTGCCATCCTAGTTACTGCCGTTGTGTCCTTGGGCAAGACACTTTACCCACCTGCTCTCAGTGCCACCCACACTGGTTTAAATGTAACTTAGATATTGGGTTTCACTATGTAAAGTGCTTTGAGTCACTAGAGAAAAGCGCTATATAAATATAATTCACTTCACTTCACTATGTATTGCCACCTTTCCCAACTTCTTTGTCACGTGATGCTGGCATCAAATTCTAAAGTTGATGATTATTTGCAAAAAATAAAAATGTTAATCAGTTTGAACATCAAATATGTTGTCTTTGTAGCATATTCAACTGAATATGGGTTGAAAATGATTTGCAAATCATTGTATTCCGTTTATATTTACATCTAACACAATTTCCCAACTCATATGGAAACGGGGTTTTCTATTTCTAAGTGCAAAAAATAGTGCAGGAAGATCTACTGTTTAAAGCAAATATTGAAAAGAAGAACTCACAATTGGACATCCAGTGTAAACAATAATGTACACTTTAGTGTCTTTCAACATTTTCCTCTACAGTGGACTTTTTTTTATTAGTTTATTCCTCAGAAAAGTCAACTAACAATAGAACTTTTAATAATGAAATTACTTCACAAACTTATGTTTGGGTTCACTAGCTTCAAATATATTTTCTGTGTCGGACAGACAACCAGCTGAAAAAAAATGTATCAAGCAGCTTTTTATTTTACTCGTGTTTCCCGCATTGAGCTTTCTTTTTTTTTTGGTTATTACCGCTGTGCCGTGCGACAAACCCGGCTGGCTCCGTGTCGCCTTGGAAATGCAAAACGCAGACTTTCTTACCTCCGCCAAAAAGGTTATGTTTTGGCCTGGGCTTGTTTGTCTGTTTGTTGATAACATACCTCAAGCCCTGCAAGCAGAATGAGTCTGGCATAGCCAAGAATGTTCAAATATTTTTTTTAAATGGCAGACATTTATCTATGAAAGTAAGGAACAGCAGCTGAAAGGAGATCCTAGAAGTCCACTCTCTAAGTTAAATGCTGTACAATATTATTATACAAATTAATAAAACTACTGTAGTTGTTGTAGTTGGTTTTAGTCTTTGTTTTATGATAGTATTGACAATAACCACATGATTGCCATTTGTTGTGATATTGTATGCAGGCATAATGTACTGCTTCCCGAAAAAGGCCTAATTTCTGTGTAAAATGTGTTGGTTAGAGATTTGTTATTGACAAAACACCTTGTCTATTCAGCTATTATGGTCCTAGCACCTCAACCCATAGTAAGAGGCAGTGGAAGTTTGAAGTTCCTTGGAGTAGCTGAGTCCATCGAGTTGGATCCGGCTGCCTATCTGGCAACCTCAGTCAGGAAGAGGGCTGTGGAACTACAGAATTTTGACCGTGATTGCAGTACCATTTCTGGCTACATTTTTACATATGGCTCATTTAAGTATCATTACAATGTACTATTATTATTTGCTACCTGTACATGGGCAACATGTACTATTCTGATCATAATTTGGATTAAAATGTTACTATTACTGTGTACATAGACCCTGAAAAAATTATCCGGTTAGGACACGCATTTTCATTCATCACACATTAAATCGGAATACTTTACTTTAACATGTGCAGCACATGACGTAAACGGAAGCAGAAGAAGAAGCAGCATTGACTTCCGCTATAAACAAACATGGCTCTGTGCATTTCAGCTTATCTGATATTGTCACATTATTTATCCACGTTTCCTTCTGTTCACTACTTTTGTTTTACCTTTCTTTTTTAAAATGGAGCTGTTCTGTGCTTTTTATGTTGTGATTATCAGTAATTCCAAGGGTAATAATAGTAAAGTATCTGGCAACCTCAGTCAGAGGAAGAGGGGGGGTTTGGGACTACAGAATTTTGACCGTTATTACAGTACCATTTCTGGCCACATTTTTACATATGGCTCATTTAAGTATCATTATAATGTATTATTATTATTTGCTACCTGTACATGGGCAACATGTATTAATCTGATCATAATTTGGATTAAAATGTTACTGTTACTGTGTACATAGACCCTTAAAAAATGATCCGGTTAGGACACGCATTTTCATGCATCACACATTAAATCGGAATACTTTACTTCAACATGTGCAGCACATGACGTAAACGGAAGGAGAAGAAGAAGAAGCATTGACTTCCGCTATAAAAAAACATAGCACTGTGCATTTCTGCTTGTCTGATATTGTCAAAATATTTATCTACGTTTCCTTCTGTTCACTACTTTTGTTTTACCTTTCTTTTTTAAATGGAGCTGTCCTGTGCTTTTTATGTTGTGATTATTATTAATCCCAAGAGTAATAATAGTAAAGTATCTGGCAACCTCGGTCCGGGGGTGGAACTACAGAATTTTGACCGTGATTACAGTACCATTTATGGACACATTTTTACATATGCTCCTTTAAAAAACTTTTCCACATTGTCATTATGGTGTATGGTGTGTACAATTTTGAGGACAAATATGAATTGTTTACCTTTTGCAATAATTCTGAAACTTTACAAAAATGTGGAAAAAGTGAAGCGCTGCACAGTAGAGTATACGCCAAATGTGCTCATTCTATCCCTCACAAGCCGCGTGTGTTCAAAGCCATCGCAAATGATGGATTGTGTATTCTGTACGCGCCGCGGCCCCCCCCTGCTGACTCTGTAGCGTTAAGCGCGTATTAACCAGCTGGGGGTCCAAACACGAAGCTCCTGCGTTCCCACGAGGGGAAAACCCTACCTGCTGCTGTTACATCACAGCGCCCTTGAGGTAGACCCCTTAGCCTCAGCACGGTTAAGCATGCATGGCAACAAGCAATGTAAGAAGTGTGCAGCTCCCATGGGGGGCAGAGGGGAGCACCTGGAGCAATGGAGGAGATACAGTAGAAGTAGAGGATGAATATTAATCACCCCGTGTGGGCTGGAGAGAGAAACATTACCTTTAGGGAAGGCCGACTACAGACATCATGACGCTGAAAGAGGGCGCCGCGTCCCTGCATGCCCTCCGGTCAGAGCCCAGTCCGAGCTTTAAGCGTGCATGTGTCCAGATTACACAACCGCCGGACGACAACGGCGCTCGATTTGCACGGTATATCTCCGCGCTGCAGGTAAACACTCTCACCGGCGCCTACCTTTAGTTTCACCACTCGTCTGGGTCAACAGACATCGGCAAAACAGGGGGAGGCTAATGGAATCAATTAGTTTATCCGTTTCACTGCCGGCAATGGTCGGGGGTGTTTTATAGCGAAATTAGACCCACAGTCAGGGGATGATGTCGTTTTAAAGAACGGCATAAACAGATGCTTTTCAGAGAGTTGATATACACTATATTGCCAAAAGCATTTAGCCACCTGCCTTTACTCACATATGAACTTGAAGTGCCATGCTGTCATGATCCGCTACTTGGATCATGTCATATTCTGTTTGGGTTCCGTCTTTGTAATGTGTTCTTTTATTTGACTTCCTTAGTTCCTGGTGGCACTACCTGTTTTGTTCCGTTGCCATAGTTACACATTAGTGTCACCTGCCTTTTGTTTTTGACGCGCACCTGCCTCGTATTGACTCTCCTTATTTAAAGGCCTACTCAAATGAGATTTTTTTATTCAAACGGGGATAGCAGGTCCATTCTATGTGTCATACAGGACATCTGCTGATTGGAGTAAGCGTTGCTCTGGTTTGTCGACAAATTGGAAGTTGCTGGCAGTCTTCAAAGTACCCTAAAGCTGCCACAAATGATTGGAGGATGCGGGAAGAACTGTGGATTACATCGGACTGTCTACCCCACAGGTTTTGAGGACCAGTCATAGACAATTTAGAGTGAAAAGCAAATTTTATTTTCAGTCGCATACAAAATCATTCTAACTTGGATTGTTTCCCTGGCTTCGAGACTCTCCCGAAGAACAGCGCAGCGAAGACACAACAAACTCCCTTCTTGTCTCTCATGGACACACACCTGTTGTTGTTGACTTTGGACGAGACGGCACAATACATCAAGGCTGCGGAACAGAGACACGCTGCGGGCTTATACACACACACACATCCACAAAAAAAAAATATACGCCACACATACAGCCCTCCACCCCAAACCCAACGCCTCGACGCAAATCCCATAGGGATGATGAATGGATGGTCAGTGCCTGAGAGCTGCAGCCTACCACCATGACCTTGAACTACCTTCCCGCTGTTGCTAGATATCTCGAGATGTATGTTGTAATATGTATATGTGCTTTGCTATTGAGGTTTTTTCCCACTCCGAACTGGGACCCCTTAGGAGCCCAGTCTGGATTGTATTTTTATTACTCATCCTTCCCCAGCGTTTACCTTTTTCCCATCTTTTACGGGGCGCCTTATGGCGACCCATCAACGTTCTTGTTCTGTAACCCTGTACACTGTTTTATTGTCTAATCTTGAACAGGTTTGTGATGAAAACAAAGTTTCGTTGTACTTGTGCAATGACAATAAAAACCTATCCTATCCTATCCTATATTTGATCATTTTGCGATATTGCCATATTTTTGCTGAAAGGATTTAGTAGAGAACATCCACGATAAAGTTCGCAACTTTCGGTGCTAAGACAAAAGCCCTGCCTCTACCGGAAGGCGCAGACGATGACGTCACATGTTGATGGCTCCTCACATCCTCACATTGATTTTAATGGGAGCCTCCAACAAAAAGTGCTATTTGGACCGAGAAAACGACAATTTCCCCATCAATTTGAGCGAGGATGAAAGATTTGTGTTTGAGGATATTGATAGCGACGGACTAGAAAAAAACCCCCCAAAAAACAAGTAAAAACAAAAATAAATAACGAGATTGCATTGGGACGGATTCCGATGTTTTTAGATACATTTACTAGGACAATTCTGGGAAATCCCTTATCTTTCTATTGTGTTGCTATTGTTTTAGTGAGTTTAATAGTACCTGATAGTCGGAGGTGTGTCCACGGGTGTCTTGATGCGCAGTGTCTCAGGGGAGTCGACGGCAGCTATGATCAGCACAAGCTCAGCTGATATCCGGTAAGAAGCGACTTTTTACCAACATTTTCTCACCGAAACCTGCTGGTTGACATTCCGTCGTGATTCATGTTCGCTTGACCGCGCTCTGATCCATAGTAAAGTTTCACCTCCAGGAATTATTAACAAGGAATCACCGTGTGTTTGTGTGGCTAAAGGCTAAAGCTTCCCAACTCCATCTTTCTACTTGGACTTCTCCAATATTAATTGAACAAATTGCAAAAGATTCAGCAACACAGATGTCCAAAATACTGTGTAATTATGCCGCTAAAGCAGACAACATTTAGCTCTGTGTGTGCGCAGCGCTTATACTTCCTTAAAACCCGTGACGTCTTGCGTACACGTCATCATTACACGACGTTTTCAAGGCGAAACTCCCGGGAAATTTAAAATTGCAATTTAGTAAATTAAAAAGGCCGTATTGGCATGTGTTGCAATGTTAATATTTCATCATTGATATATAAACCATCAGACTGCGTGGTGGGTAGTACTGGGTTTCAGTAGGCCTTTAAGCCTGCCTTTTTCATTACTCGCTCTCGCATTCTAGTTTCTGTTCCGTACAACAGGTGACGACGCTGTTTCCCGATTGTGGTAAAAATCTATTTCTTGTACTTTTTAGCTTCCGCGCTACTCCTTTGTTTGTTCCCTAGCTCACATGATAGCGCTTTTTGTTCTTTCTAGCTTCCATGCTAGTTCAGTTTGTTTTTCCTTTAGTGCCTTGTCCAAGTGTTTCTGTTCTCAGTTTGTTTTGATAGTATTAATAAATCATACTTTCTTACCTTTACGCTGTGTCCAAGTGTGACTGCATCATTCGAGAGAACGAACCATCACCACAATGGCAGCCAACCGTCACATATTGCATGGAACTGTCCAAAATATTTTGGTATTCTGGAGCATGAAAAGTATATTTTGAATAATCCATAAATAGGCCGCGCTGTTTCAAAAACCACAAGGCTCAAAGCGTTGAAAAAAAGGATCGGCTTTAAAAACTAATCGGTACAAACCGAAAACTGATTTTAACTTTAGAGATATGAATACATCGTTTGGCAAGCCTCTGGATCGATCTATAACTCGTAGGGATAGAACAAAGTTCGGCTGGAAAGTCATGAATCGGTTAATTTGGAGCTGTGCTTCAAAATATGGCCGCTCTAATCTCGCGAGACTTCTGTGATGACGTACTACGAAAGTAACATTCTTTCTCGTTTGCGACTGACAGCAACAGAGCTACATAGCAGACAACTTCGAACAAGTTTACAATCAATGCACCCCGAATCTTAAATATACAGAGTGGTAAACGTTCAGATCATCACAGCATCCACTACACTGATCATTGTGCTAAAGGTAAAGACCTAGCTGCACAGTAACCAGCAGAACGGCACGATGAAAAGTATTTAAGTCTCATCTTAAAACTCATTTGTATACTCTAGCCTTTGAATAGACCCCATTTTTAGACCAGTTGATCTGCTTTTTCTTTTCTCCTCGGCCCCCTTCTCCTTTGTGGAGGTATTCTGCTGGTCCCACCATGGACTGGACTCTCACTATTATGTCAGATCCACTATGGACTGGACTTTCACAATATTATGCTAGGCCCACTCGACGTCCCTAGAGGGGACTGGGGGGGTCCTCTCCAAGGTTTCTCAGAGTCATTCACATTGACATCCCACTGGGTTGTGAGTTTTTCCTCGCCCTTATGTGGGCTCTGAACCAAGGATGTCGTTGTGGCTTGTGCAGCCCTTTGAGACACTTGTGATTTAGGGCAATATAAATAAACATTGATTGATTAATTGATTTGAGCATCTACACTAAAGCTGCAGGTCATGCCCGTTAAAACGAAAGGGGGGGACTGGGAACCTTGACTTTTTAGTATTGAATATGTTTTATTATATATATATATATATATATATATATATATATACACACACGTGTATGTTTACCTTGAAGTGTAATAGTTTAGCATTTTAGTTATGGTCAGGTAAACATTTTTGGTTTGAGAGTAAAATTGTCAAGGCCCGGGCGCACAATAGTGCACATTCATGTGTGCCCTGCGCTGAGCGTACTTCCAGGAGCTTGCTAAGCGAGTGTCAGTCCGGCTGCAGCAAGCGGCTGCAATCAATCCCCAGTAACAGAGGACCTGCCTTCATAAGCCTGCACAACCTGATATCCCGCGCCAGAACGTAGTCATCTGTTCCAGTACAGTAAGCCGACTAAACAAGCTCAATGCAATCTCTCTCTGTTTTTCAACCGTCGTGTTGAATTGTCTCGTGTCCTTCCTTGTCTTCCTCCCTGCAGCCCGCTTTCGTTCCCACATTACGAGATGTTTGTCTCGTCTTCCCGCGTTCCGTCTGCTTCCCTGGTTGCCTCTTGGATCGCGACCTCTCGCCTGGATACGGACCTTCGACGCCTCGCTATAGCTCCCGACTTGCCTGCGGTGCCCCTATTGGACTTCCGTCTCTCTTGCTCAACACTCACGCTAACACTCACTAGTTAATTCCCACACATGGTCACACACCATACACTCTTGGATTTAGTCACACTCCATTTTCTTGGTTATTAATAGTATTATTTGTTTTTTATATACATAGTGTATGTATATAACTAAATAAAGCTTATAAACCATCCCTCCTGTCCACGCCGTCTCCTTCCCTCTGTACACGTAACAAAAATAAAAATGTTTATGCCCAAAATATTTGAACTGCAATGAGTGGCTTCAATGGTTTCCAGTTTAACTAAGCCGAGTCTCCCAGGGACGAGAAAGTGAAGACGGGGAACATTTGCACAAATGATGAGTAATCGCCAAAGAGCCTGCACACACACCCCGCGAATAAACCTGTCACCTGTTTTCACCGCCCACTTGACACTGAGTAATTACACTGTAGTGGACATCTGCCAAGTTGCCGGACTCCCACACTCCTATCTGCCAAGCACTTGCTCCAGCAACAGGAAGCTGCTGATCAATAATATGCACGAGTTTAAGGACAAAATCCTTGGATGTTAGGATGCTGGTGTGTGTACAGTAAGAAATAATAGACATCCACACAAAGGAGTTGCATTATGATACAGATGGAAGGAACAGAAGAAGGAAGGGACAGTGGGAGGAGGACCGAACAAAGTATCAAGAGACGTGCCGAAGTAGGCGGAATACAAAGTATTTAAAACAAGACAATGGACACGATTATAAACCCAAAATGGTGAGACATTCTCTACATGAGACAAGGCAACAAAAAGAAAAAGTTGTTTGGGCTCAAATGTGTTTGATGCCTAAGTGGTACACAACTTTTCAACACTGACCAATGTTTTCATCATAGGCATAGGTTAGGCCTGGGCAATTATTTTGACACGGAAGGCCCAAAATTATACATATATATACATGTAAATTAAATACATATATCTATATGTATGTACATATATATGTATGTATGTATTTATATATATATATATGTCTATACATATATATATATATATACATATGTCTATACATATATATATATATATATATATATATATATATATATATATATATATATATGTATAGACATATGTATATATATATATATATATATATATATATATATGTATAGACATATATGTATATATATATATATATATATATATATATATATATATATATATATATATATATATTAGGGCTGCGAATCTTTGGGTGTCCCACGATCCGATTCAATATCGATTCTTGGGGTCACAAATCGATAATATATATTGGCTCCCATGCACACTGGGAGTTAAATATATTGTACATACAAACACACATATACTCACACACACACACACCGTTATTCATACATACAAACGTCCATACATTGGTACCTATGCTCCCACATACATACACAAATACATTACATACCTACATACTCCAAGTCCGTCCAGCCACGCGCACATTCACGGTACAAACATACACATACTGTACATATACATTCACTGTACAAACAAACATACATACATATACTGTACATATACATTTACTGTACAAACATTCTGTTCATATACAAGTACATATACATACATACACTCATGCACATAATCATGTTTCATCAAACATATATCAACGTTGTTGCCCTAGGGTAAACTGGGTAACACAAGGCATATTGACAGAGTTTAACCCATTGTTACTATAACAATCTACAAGATTAATATAGCTTGCCTCTCTCTCCTCCCTTTCATCTTTCGGTATTCCTTTTTTTTTTTTTTTATTTCATTTATTTATTTATTTGTATTATCTTTTTAGCTATCATTATGTATACGTATTGTTGCATTTGAACAACTGTATTGTTGATAATAGAGGTACACTATTGGTTTTGTTCATGATCAATAGCGCTTTTTCTATTGGTATTTGTATTGCTCCAGTTTTAGTGTAAAAATGCTCATTGTCATTACTATAATTATTTATTTCACTAACTCCTTATTTACTATCACTTTTACGATCATATTTGTACATATTGTATGTGCTGGTGTTGTTCTATTGTTGTTGTTGTTATTGTTGTATTTGCTGTTGTTGTTTTTGTCTCTCTGTCTAATCCCCCTCTTATCCCCACAATTTCCCCCTCTGTCTTCCTTTTTTTCTCTTTCTATCCCCTCCTGCTCCGGCCCGGCTGCACCAAATGATAATATAAATACATTTAATAAAGTCAAATTCAAATAAGGCAACAAAGTATCCCCCACTTCTCTTTTGTTAAGTAAATCTGAACAGCCGATATGGGCATCTACATCAACTATATGATTTGCCTGAGAAGCTGGACAGGACAACAACAAAAAATAATAATAAAATATATATATAATAAAAATAATAATAAAATATATAAAATATATAATATATATATATATATATATATATATATATATATATATATATATATATATATATATATATATATATATATACATCTCGATTTTTTCGATTCAACGTGATTCTCGATTCAAAAACGATATTTTTCCGATTCAAAAGGATTCTGTATTCATTCAATACATAGGATTTCAGCAGGATCTACCCCAGTCTGCTGACATGCTAGCAGAGTAGTAGATTTAAAAAAAAAAAGCTTTTATAATTATAAATGACAATGTTTTTTCAATGATGTAAATTTGTTTTAACTATTAAACGAACCATAAATATGACTTATTTTATCTTTGTGAAAACATTGGACACAGTGTGTTGTCAAGCTTATGAGATGCGATGCAAGTGTAAGCCACTGTGACACTATTCTTTTTTTTTTTTTTTTTAGAAATGCCAAATGATAATGTCGATGAGGGATTGTTAATCACTGCTACGCTGAAATTATAACTAACATTGATACTGTTGTTGATAATATTCATTTTTGTTTCACTACTTTTGGTTTGTTCTGTGTCGTGTTTGTGTCTCCTCTCAATTGCTCTGTTTATTGCAGTTCTGAGTGTTGCTGGGTCAGGTTTGGTTTTGGAATTGGATTGCATTGTTATGGTATTGCTGTGTTTGTTGGAATGATTAAAAAAAAAAAAAAAATAAATAAATAAAATAAAAAACTTAAAAAAAAAAAAGAGAATCGATTCTGAATCGCACTACGTATTCGATTCAATTCGTATTTTCCCACACCCCTAATATATATGTACGTACATATACAGTGGGGCAAAATAGTATTTAGTCAGCCCCCGAGTGTGCAAGTTCTCCCACTTAAAATAATGACAGAGGTCTGTCATTTCCATCATAGGTACACTTCAACTGTGAGGGACAGAATGTGAAAAAAAATCCAGGAATTCACATTGTAGGAATTTTAAAGAATGTATTTGTAAATTATGGTGGAAAATAAGTATTTGGTCAACCATTCAAAGCTCTCACTGATGGAAGGAGGTTTTGGCTCAAAATCTCACGATACATGGCCCCATTCATTCTTTCCTTATCACGGATCAATCGTCCTGTCCCCTTAGCAGAAAAACAGCCCCAAAGCATGATGTTTCCACCCCCATGCTTCCCAGTAGGTATTGTGTTCTTGGGATGCAACTCAGTATTCTTCTTCCTCCAAACACGACGAGTTGAGTTTATACCAAAAAGTTCTATTTTGGTTTTATCTGACCACATGACATTCGCCCAATCCTCTGCTGTATCATCCATGTATCCATTTTGGTATATATGTATATATATATGAGTTGGGAAATCGTGTAAACGGAATACAATGATTTGCAAATCATTTTCAACCCATATTCAGTAGAATATGCTACAAAGACAACATATTTGATGATCAAACTGATAAAAAATTTCTTTTTTGCAAATAATCCTTAACTTTAGAATTTGATGCCAGCAACACATGACAAAGAAGTTGGGAAAGGTGGCAATAAATACTGATAATGTTGAGGAATGCCCATCAAACACTTATTTGGAACATCCCACAGGTGTGCAGGCTAATTGGGAACAGGTGGGTGCCATGATTGGATATAAAAACAGCTTCCCAAAAAATGCTCAGTCTTTCACAAGAAAGGATGGGGCGAGGTACACCCCTTTGTCCACCACTGCGTGAGCAAATAGTCAGACAGTTTAAGAACAACGTTTCTCAAAGTACAATTCCAGAGAATTTACGGATTTCAAGATCTACGCTCCATAATATCAGCAAAAGGTTCAGAGAATCTGGAGAAATCACTCCATGTAAACGGCATGGCCGGAAACCAACATTGAATGACCGTGACCTTCGATCCCTCAGATGGCACTGTATCAAAAACCAACATTAATATCTAAAGGATATCACCACATGGGCTCAGGAACACTTCAGAAATCCAAATACTAAATACAGTTTGTCGCTACATCTGTAAGTGCAAGTCAAAGCTTTACTATGCAAAGCGAAAGCCATCTATCAACAACATCCAGAAACACCGCCGGCTTTTCTCGGCCTGAGATCATCTAAGATGGACTGATGCAAAGTGGAAAGGTGTTCTGTGGTCTGACGAGTCCACATTTCAAATTGTTTTTTGGAAATATTTGACATCGTGTCATCCGGACCAAAGGGAAGCGAACCATCCAGACTGTTTTTGAAGCAAATGTTGATAATTATGTAGACTTTTTATAAAAAATGTAATTAAAAGATCCCAAATATGTCATGAAAACACTAAAATAAAATGCACCCTCTGAATATAATGGCAAAAATAATAGCGCTTCAATAAATATTGAACATCTTGAAGTGCAGCTTTTTCCATAACATGGATAAACCGGGTTGGGTGGTTTGTTTGGTTGTCTGTTCTGTTGGCATTCTTTTTCTTTTCTTTTTGTGTGTAAATGTGCATGATTGCTAAATATGTATAATCTGTACTGTTAAACTGGTCACACAAAATGGTTGATGGTTGATTATTTGACCGAAATTAACTTATTTCATTCACTTCTTTCATTAAATTGTATGAACTTTTTTCAATGCCTCTGGAATTCATACTTAATGTTTGCAAAATCCATTTAATGACTTTTAATACTTAAAAAAAAATAAAATTAAAACGGTAATACTAATTGTCAGTTTTACGATAATTGTTACATCCCGATTAAAGAAACTATTAAATTAATCAAATTCGGCGATTAATCACAGTAGCCAAAACATGATCTATTTGAATAAAAGTAGTTACAATAGAGTATGTATAAATATGATCTATTTGAATAAAAGTAGTGACAATAGAGTATGTATAAATGTGAATACTTGTGTGTAGGGCTGGGCGATATGGCCTTTTATTAATATCTCAATATTTTTAAACCATGTCACGATACACATCTCAGTATTTTGCCTAAGCCTTGATTGAACACTTGATGCATATAATCACAGCAGTATGATGATTCTATGTGTCTACATTAAAACATTCTTGTTCATACTGAATTAATATATGCTCATTTTAACCTTTCATGCAGAGAGGGAAACCACAATTAAGTCAATTTACCAATACCGTATTTATGACAGTTATTAAGCAGTGGCACAAACATTCATGTCATTTCAAAACAGAAAGTGAAAGATTGTCAGAGACATTTTAAAACAAGCTATGAGTGCACTTTTGTGCATGATGTCACTAAGATGACATATCAAAACAATAAATTAAAGTGCACTTTTTGTACAGAACGCCACTACAACAGCTTAAAACATATGAAGTGCACTTTTGTGCATGATGTCACACAAGATATTTCAATAAGTGTCAAATAAAAATGAGCTGCATAATAGGAAATCTAATAGTGTATGTCCTTCACTTTGTGGTAGGTTACTGCGGACATTATCTCCTTAGCTCGGTTGGTAGAGTGGCCGTGCCAGCAACTTGAGGGTTGTAGGTTCGATTCCAGCTTCCGCCATCCTAGTCACTGCCGTTGTGTCCTTGGGCAAGACACTTTACCCACCTGCTCCCAGTGCCACCCACACTGGTTTAAATGTAACTTAGATATTGGGTTTCACTATGTAAAGCGCTTTGAGTCACTCGAGGAAAGCGCTTTATAAACATAATTCACTTCACTTCACTTTTCAAATGATGCTACAAATTAGCAGTGCTGCTATTTTTTGTAGCAACGCTTTTGCCGCCTACATCTTTCCGCTTGAAGCCAAACCACCGCCAGACCATGGACCCTGTGCTGTTTTCCTTCGGAATGAATTCTTCCTAGATTTGTTATCAGATTTGCACCTTCTTTCTCCCGTATTACCACTCCGCAAGCATCACAGCTAATGTTACCCATGCTGCTACCTCTTTGCTCTGCGAGGGCATACGACGCGACAGTATATGACGTATGTAAGAAGGTGTGCTTGTTTTAAGTCTCTGTGAGAAGGAGAGACAACAAAGAGTGGGAAACATGTGGTGTAATGCCCGCAGCTAAAAGCAACTGCGTGAGAACGTATACTCGAATATCACGATAGTCATTTTCTATACCGCACAGACATCCATCCATTTTCTACCACTTATTCCCTTTGGGGTCGCGGGGGGCGATGGTGCCTATCTCAGCTACAATTGGTCAGAAGGCGGTCTACACCCTGGACAAGTCGCCACCTCATCGCAGGGCCAACACAGATAGACAAATAACATTCACACACTAGGGCCAATTTAGTGTTGCCAATCAACCTATCTCCAGGTGCATGTCTTTGGAAGTGGGAGGAAGCCGGAGTACCCGGAGGGAACCCACGCAGTCACGGGGAGAACATGCAAACTCCACACAGAAAGATCCCGAGTCCGGGATTGAACCTTGACTACTCAGAACCTTCGTATTGTGAGGCAGATGCACTAACCCTTCTTCCACCGTGAAGCCCCGCACAGAAACACACCAACGATATATCGAGTCTATTCGATATATCGCCCGGCCCTAGATGTGTGTTACCCTGGCTAGTGCAATAAAACGTAGCCTCTTTAGGTAAATCACTTGCCTAGTTGAGAGAGAACATGGCACTCAAACAAAATGCACTTGACCTTTTCTGCTGGTAGACACAAGTAAAAACAAGTGTGCGCTAAATTCAGCACCATTAAACAACGGCGTTTCATTGTTCATTACCAGCGGAGGAGAAAATGAATTTGTGTTCACGGATCACTGGCTGCAAGGCAAGCAGGTTGAGGTTGCACGCGAACCACCACGCTGCTCCACGCTGACAAGCAAACAAGCAGCAATCAAAGCAAAAGGGCCATCATTTTTACAGCGCGCCATGCCGGAAAGCTTTTTTTGGGGCTCTTGTTGGCCCGGCGTGAGACAGCTGACGGACAAATGAGACGTACGGCCCTCGCCTCTTTATCTTCCTTTTCTACTTACCGCTGCACTCGTGTGATTGACGGCTGAATGCCGGCTTCAGTTTGCAGGAGATGAAGAGACAGGAGATACAATACGCGGCAAACAAAAAAAAAAGGGGGGGAAAAAAACCTGAGAAAGAAACTGATGGGAGACATGGAATAGACGTGAAAAGGCATTGTTTATCAGTGGAAATGAGGTGAGAATACTGAGGATACAGAACAGAACAACATGCACGTTCCTGGGAAGTCCTCCCCATTTTATAGTTAGTCATTTTGCATCATCTTGGGTGCAGCTCCATTTGAGGATGACCTAGTTCCTCGGCAGCTTTATTCACAGCCATGGAAATCAACGAACACACAGCCTCTTTTTTAATTTAGTAATGCAGATACGCCTTAAGTCGACATGCGGCGTTTATTGGCAAGAGGTATAGAAAAGGACAAAAATGCTCAACACAATTCCCTTTGCTCCCATTTTTTGAGGTAATGTACACTTTCCAGTACAAACTAAAAACATGTATTTATATACCGTATTTCCTCGAATTGCCGCCGGGGCGCTAATTAATTTAAAACCTCTTCTCACTCCTGCGCTTACCAAAAGCATGTGGTAAAAGTAAGCATGCGTTAATTATTTTAAAACCTCTTCTCACTCCGGCACTTACCAAAGGGATGCAGTAAACATTTGAGTGTGATGTAAGCTTGGACCTTAAATCCTACTGAATAGCTCTTAATCTTCTTCCCTTTATGTGATTTTAAATTACCGGTATTGAAATCAGCCTCCTCCATTTTGAAAATGGTGACAGGGGAAGTGTAAATCGTGACGTCACGAGTTTGACCAGGCGGTAATACTAAGCATGCGCTAATTATTTTGGGAAGCGAGTTTGACCCAGCAGTAATTCAAGGCAGGCCCATACTATATGCCCTGCGGCAATCCAAGGAAACACGGTATATGTATTTATATAAATATGTATACATCAGTATTTTATGTACTAAAAGGCGCACTTAAAATCCTTTCTTTTTCTCAAAACTCGACAGAGCGCCTTATAACCCGGTGCACCTAATGTACGGACTCATTTTGATTTTGCTTACCGACCTGAAAACTATCTTATTTGGTACATGCTGTAATAATAAGTGTGACCAGTAGATGGCAGTCACACATAAAAGATACGTGTAGACTGCACTATGGCGGCAATAATACTTAAGTAAACAACACCAACATTTTATTTGTTCCATTGAAAATATAGAACATTACACACGGCGCTCAAAAATCCATCAAAATGTTTTAGTACGACTTTGGTAAGCTATGAAGCGGCACCACTTGATGGATTGTACTCTGCTTCAACATACGAGTATTGTTATAATGTGTGTATAAGATAAGACATATTATTTGCCGTTTTATTTTGCAATTTTATGCAAAAGCAACTTTTCTTACCTTCTGGTAACTGCTGATTTGTTTTTGTGATCTGCATAAGTCCTGAAAATATGCACGCGTCCGCCTTTGTAGTCAAGAAGCTTCTTCTTTTTCTCTATATTCTTGTTATGGGACAATTCATCCTCTGCGGTAGCCATTTCTAATATAAAGTAGTGTAAAGTTCGTACTTATATCTGTCAGTAAACTCACCATGAAAGCACTAAAACATACCGGTGTAGTGAGTTTACATTATTCACCCATGGAACTTTAATTAATAGAGAGTTTCGGTCGGACGTTTTTTCACAGGACACATTTCCGACGTTGTTGTTGCACGAATGAGCCACAAAAGAGGAGATGCTGCTCCGTTATTGATTTAAGTAAAGTCTGAATGTCATTAAAACAGTTAGCGCCATCTTGGGGAGAAGACGCTGTCGAAGGTAAGCCACGTAAATAAGACCGCCCAAGCCAGAAAGAGGCTTGAAGATGATCTGTAAAACATAATCTATGCAACATTTTGACCAAAGAACCACCATTGCATGTTATGTAGACCACAAAGAAGTGTTTTCCGTTTAGAAAAATGAAATGATAATATGACTCCTTTAATGCGCCTTATAATCCAGTGCGCCTTTTGTATGAAAATAGACCTGAATATACCCGCTTATCGGCAGTGCGCCTGATAATCCGGTACACACTATGGTCCGGAAAATATGGGATATTCATCTAAATACAAACCCCGTTTCCATATGAATTGGGAAATTGTGTTAAATGTAAATAGAAACGGAATACAATGATTTGCAAATCATTTAAAACCCATTTTCAGTTAAATATGCTACGAAGACAACATATTTTTTTGCAAATAATCATTAACTTTATCCCACAGGTGAGCAGGCTAATTGGGAAGAGGTGGGTGCCATGATTGGGTATAAAAGCAGCTTGCATGAAATGCTAAGTAATTCACAGACAAGGATGGGGTGAGGGTCACCACTTTGTAAGCAAATTGTTGAACAGTTTTAGAACAACATTTCTCAACGAGCTTTTGCAAGGAATTTAGGGATTTTACCATCTACGGTCCGTAAAATCATCAAAAGGTTCAGAGAATCTGGAGAAAACACTGCACGTAAGCGATGATATTACGGACTTTTGATCCCTCAGGCGGTACTGCATCAACAACCGACATCAGTGTGTAAAGGATATCACCACATGGGCTCAGGAACACTTCATAAAACCACTGTCAGTAACTACAGTCGGTCGCTACATCTGTAAGTGCAAGTTAAAACTGTACTATGCAAAGCCAAACCCATCTATCAACAATATCCTGAAACGACGCTGGCTTGGCGGGGCCCGAGCTCACCTAATATGGACTGATGCAAAGTGGAAAGGTGTTCTGTGGTCTGACGAGTCCACATTTCAATGTATATTTCGAGATAGAGGACATGGTGGCCTCCGGAACAAAGAGGAAAATAACCATTTTGATTGTTATAGGCGCAAAGTTCAAAAGCCAGCATCTGTGATGGTATGGGGGTGTATTATGTGTTGTTTTTATTTCCCTGCCTTCTTTTTCATTGTGATTTGTTTCCTCAGCTCGTTAGCCTCCAGCGAGGGGCGGACACTAGACACACCTGCAACCATTTTCGACCGAGGAGTATATAAGCTCGTCACCCACAACCGGTCCTTGTCGGTTAATTTTTGATCCTGCACCTCCTACGTGCATGTCCCGCTACGCCCTGTCAGACCGGCATGTTGACTTTCCTTATTCTGGTCTTTCCTAACCTTGTTGTATTTTGTTTTCTAGCCTCCCTGAGGCAGTAGAGACTTTTTCCCTGCGCACAAGTGCGTCCCTGTTTTTCCACTGCCAACCTCTGAGGAACCGGCTTCATTTAGTTTTCATGGTGTGCATTGTCTGCCCCATCGCTTTTTGTTGCACTTTTTGGACCGATTAAACGTATTCCCTTTTGTTATTCAAATTTGCCTTACGTCTCTGCATCCCGGGGTCCCCCTTTGACCAGTTCCTAACAGTATTAGTACCCAAGGCATGGGTGGCTTACACATCTGTAAAGGCACCATTAATGCCGAAAGGTCCATACAGGTTTTGGAGCAACATATGTTGTCATCCAAGCAACGTTATCATGGACGCCCCTGCTTGTATCAGCAAGACAAGTGTTACAACAAAGTGGCTTCCTGAAAAAAGAGTGCGAGTACTTTCCTGGCCCGCCTGCAGTCCAGACCTGTCTCCCATCGAAAATGTGTGGCGCATTATGAAGCGTGAAATACGACAGCGGAGACCCCGGACTGTTGAACAACTGAAGCTCTAAATAAATCAAGATTGGGAACAAATTCCACTTTCAAAGCTTCAACAATTAGTTTCCTCAGTTCCCAAACGTTTATTGAGTGTTGTTAAAAGAAAAGGTGATGTAACACAGTGGTGAACATGTCCTTTCCCAACGACTTTGACACGTGTTGCAGCCATGAAATTCTAAGTTAATTAATATTTGCCCCCCAAAAAATAAAGTTTATATATATATATAAACCGTTGATGAATGAGTATATGCTATGTTACAGACACTTTTGGAAACCTTAAGGTGTGTAAATAAACATTAAAAAAACATTTCTGCATAAATACATGTTTTTAAAACGTATATATCAGTGGCTTATAGTCTGGTGGAGCTAATTTCCATCCATCCATTTTTTATTTCTTATCCCTTAAATGACAAAAATACTTTTTTCTTCTAAAATTGAGTGGATGTGGCTTATATACCAATGTGCTCTAAAGTCCGGAAAATACAGTATATTATTGAATGATAAGCCGCTTCATTTACAATTTTACCCCATATTCTTGGCTACGTCATGCTCTGCGACTAATAATTACATTTCCGGTGAAGTGAAGTGAATTATATTTATATAGCGCTTTTCTCAAAGTGACTCAAAGCGCTTTACATAGTGAAACCCAATATCTAATTTTTGCATTTAAACCAGTATGGGTGCCACTGGCAGCAGGTGTGTAAAGTGTCTTGCCCAAGGACACAACGGCAGTGACTAGGAAGGCAGCTCTACCAACCGAGCTATACCGCCCCGGTGGTTAAAAAGTTAAAAATTAAAGTGCCAACGATTGTCACACACACGCACGCACGCACGCACGCACGCACGCACGCACGCACGCACGCACGCACGCACGCACGCACGCACGCACGCACGCACGCACACACACACACACACACACACACACACACACACACACACACACACACACACACACACAAGGTGTGGCTAAACTATCCTCTGCATTTGACCCATCTGCTTGTTCACCCCCTGGTAGGTGAGGGGAGCAGTGAGCAGCAGCGGTGGCCGCGCTCGGGAATCATTTTTGGTGATTTAATCCCCAATTCTTACCCTTGATGCTGAGTGCCAAGCAGGGAGGTAATTGGTCCCATTTTTACAGTCTTTGGTATGACTCCGCGGGGGGTTTGAACTCACGCCGCATTAGCATGGAAGTCTTATGTTCAAATCTCTGGCAGAGTTGAGACTTGAGCAAGGTTTTTGTTTTAATGATGAAGTTGTTTCATACGCTAAACTATAGCATATTCATGAAAATAAATGGACTGTTACAAAATAATGCGGATTGCTAAAGATGTTAGATAATATGACAAGTGATATTTTGACGAGAGATGTCCGACGAAGGCTTTTTTGCCAATATCCAATATTCCGATTTTGTCCAACTCTTAATTACCGATTCCGATATCAACCGATACCGATATATATATAGTTGTGGAATTAACACATTATTAGCCTAATCGTGTTGTGATGCCCCGCTGGATGCATTAAAGAATGTAAAAAGGTTTTCCAAAATAAATCAACTCAAGTTATGAAAAAAAATGCCAACATGACACTGCCATATTTATTATTGAAGTCACAAAGTGCATTATTTTTTTTAACATGCCTCAAAACAGCAGCTTGGAATTTGGGAAATGCTCTACCTGAGAGAGCATGAGGAGGTTGAGGTGGGGGGGGGGGGGTATATATATTGTAGCGTCCCGAAATAGTTAGTGCTGCAAGGGTTTCTGGGTATTTGTTCTGTTGTGTTTATGTTGTGTTACGGTGCAGATGTTCTCCCGAAATGTGTTTATCATTCTTGTTTGGTGTGGGTTCACAGTGCGGCGCATATTTGTAACAGTGTTAAAGTTGTTTATACGGCCACCCTCAGTATGACTTGTATGGCTCTTGACCAAGTATGCATGCATTCACTTGTGTGTGTGAAAAACCATAGATATTATGTGACTGGGCCGAAACGCAAAGGCTGTGCCTTCAAGGTTTATTGGCACTCCCTACGTCTGTGTACACAGCGGCGTTTTAAAAAAAATCATACATTTTACTTTTTGTAACAGATACCGATAATTTTCAAACCGATTCTGATAAATTCCCATATTACATTTTAAAGCATTTATTGGCCGATAATATCTGCAGTTTGATATTATCGGACATCCCTAATTTTGACCTTAATGAAGACTTTTGTTATTCTGGAAATTCATTATAATGCTCAAGGTAATATTTATATGGTGCTGGAATACCCATGATTTTAGCCTTTTAAAAGCTCCTCTTGGACTACAAATTTTTGACTTCGGTATTTGTCAAATCTTGGTTAGGGGCCTGGGCTAAACTCAGAAGACTTAAAGGCCTACTGAAACCCACTACTACTGACCACACGGTCTGATAGTTTATATATCAATGATGAAATATTAACATTGCAACACATGCCAATACGGCCTTTTTAGTTTACTAAATTGCATTTTAAATTTCCCGGGAGTTTCTTCTTGAAAACGTCGCGTAATGATGACGTGTACGCGTGACATCACAGAGTGTAAGGAAATATGAGCGCTGCACACACACACAGCTAAAAGTCGTCTGCTTTAACCGCATAATTACACAGTATTCTGGACATCTGTGTTGCTGAATATTTTGCAATTTGTTCAATTAATAATGGAGAAGTCAAAGTAGAAAGATGGAGTTGGGAAGCTTTTGCCTTTAGCCACACAAACACACGGTGATTCATTGTTTAAAATTCCTGGGGGTGAAGCTTTACTATGGATCAGAGCGGTCAAGGGGACATGGTTCCCGACCACTTGTCAACTGGCAGGTTTCGGTGAGAAAATTGTGGATACCGGAGATCAGCTGAGCTTGCGCCGTCCACGCAGCTGACGTCGACTTCCCTCAGAGAATGGCCTCAAGACACACGTGGACACATCTCCGACTATCAGGTACTATTTAATCTCACTAAAACACTAGCAACACAATAGAAAGATAAGGGATTTCCCAGAATTATCCTAGTAAATGTGTCTAAATACATCTGACTCTGTCCCAATGCAATCGCCTTTTTTTTATTTTTACTTTTATCTATTTTTTTCTAGTCCTTTGCTATCAATATCATCATCCACAAATCTTTCATCCTCGCTCAAATTAATGGGGAAATTGTCATTTTCTCGGTCCGAATAGCTCTTGCTGCTGGAAGCTGCCATTATAAACAATGTGAGGACGTGAGGAGCCCTCACCCTTGTGATGTCATCGTCTGCGACTTCCGGTAAAGGCAGGGCTTTTTTATCAGCACCAAAAGATGCAAAATTTATCGTCGATGTTCTCAACTAAATCCTTTAAGCAAAAATATGGCAATATCGCGAAATGATCAAGTATTACACATAAAATGGACCTGCTATCCC
Organism: Nerophis ophidion; assembly: GCF_033978795.1. Taxonomy (NCBI): domain Eukaryota; kingdom Metazoa; phylum Chordata; class Actinopteri; order Syngnathiformes; family Syngnathidae; genus Nerophis; species Nerophis ophidion. Next base: position 17,401,008 of record NC_084631.1, on the reverse strand, counting down.
CGTTTGAATAAGAAAATCTCATTTTAGTTGGCCTTTTTAAGCCTCACGTGTGTAAGGAGTCCTAAATATGCACATGCAATCCCAAGGGCTATGAACCAACTCCTAATTACAGAAACCGACACTTCAGGCAATTTGGAAAGCGGCCGTGATTAACTCAGGTGTTTACATCACCAAAAAGGAGCGGCGGCTTGCAAGAGAATAGAGAAAAATCAGCGCCGCTTGTCACACAACAAAAAAGGGGCGCACTGTTCCGACTCGACTCATGCCTTTTTAAAAAAAATTGAACTACATTCTTACCTTGGCAAAAAGAAGCAGGGAACGATGTTTGCTGTAGAAAACAGCCCGGAGGTTTCATTTGGTTTGGTAACAAACAAAGAAAAATAGAACTTCACTCATACTTTATTGAATTCATTCTCAAGCTAAATAATGTTTCAATTATGTCGATTGTATATTTTTTCTGTGTTAATCCCTGGTGGTGTAATAATGCACGCTTCTGGCTTTCATAGCAGAAGGCATGGGTTTGATTCCTGGCCAGCATTGGACAAAAAAACACACAAAACTGAGCCATAACCGTTACCGTGGCGACACTTGACAGGGAATAACCCAGATTAATTATTTGCCACGGTTTCAAAACACGCCGGATGGCACAGGCTCGTAATAAGCGATGTCGTTTCCATGAGCAGCCTGGATCGATTGCTTTTTTTTTTTTCAAATGAATTCCATTTCCAGAAACGTGCTAAAAACGAGCAAATCTGTTATGTGAGAGAAAAGAAAAACTGTGGGAAGGAATGAAATGTAATTCCAATAAAGTGAAATGCTTAAGATAAAAACAAAGTAAATTAAAAACAATCCTAATTAAATGTTTAACTCCACTTATAATGCAAAACCCGAAACCAGTGAAGTTGGCACGTTGTGTAATTTGAAAATAAAAAACAGAATACATCCATCCATCCATCCATCCATCATCTTCCGCTTATCCGAGGTCGGGTCGCGGGGGCAGCAGCCTAAGCAGGGAAGCCCAGACTTCCCTATCTCCAGCCACTTCGTCTAGCTCTTCCCGGGGGATCCCGAGGCGTTCCCAGGCCAGCCGGGAGACATAGTCTTTCCAACGTGTCCTGGGTCTTCCCCGTGGCCTCCTACCAGCTGGACGTGCCCTAAACACCTCCCTAGGGAGGCGTTCCGGTGGCATCCTGACCAGATGCCCGAACCACCTCATCTGGCTCCTCTCGATGTGAAGGAGCAGCGGCTTTACTTTGAGTTCCTCCCGGATGGCAGAGCTTCTCACCCTATCTCTAAGGGAGAGACCCGCCACCCGGCGGAGGAAACTCATTTCGGCCGCTTGTACCCGTGATCTTATCCTTTCGGTCATGACCCAAAGCTCATGACCATAGGTGAGGATGGGAACGTAGATCGACCGGTAAATTGAGAGCTTTGCCTTCCGGCTCAGCTCCTTCTTCACCACAACGGATCGATACAACGTCCGCATTACTGAAGACGCCGCACCGATCCGCCTGTCGATCTCACGATCCACTCTTCCCCCACTCGTGAACAAGACTCCTAGGTACTTGAACTCCTCCACTTGGGGAAGGGTCTCCTCCCCAACCCGGAGATGGCACTCCACCCTTTTCCGGGCGAGAACCATGGACTCGGACTTGGAGGTGCTGATTCTCATTCCGGTCGCTTCACACTCGGCTGCGAACCGATCCAGTGAGAGCTGAAGATCCCGGCCAGATGAAGCCATCAGGACTACATCATCTGCAAAGAGCAGAGACCTAATCCCGTGGCCACCAAACCGGAACCCCTCAACGCCTTGACTGCGCCTAGAAATTCTGTCCATAAAAGTTATGAACAGAATCGGTGACAAAGGACAGCCTTGGCGGAGTCCAACCTTCACTGGAAACGTGTCCGACTTACTGCCGGCAATGCGGACCAAACTCTGGCACTGATCATACAGGGAGCGGACCGCCACAATAAGACATTCCGATACCCCATACTCTCTGAGCACTCCCCACAGGACTTCCCGAGGGACACGGTCGAATGCCTTCTCCAAGTCCACAAAGCACATGTAGACTGGTTGGGCAAACTCCCATGCACCCTCAAGAACCCTGCCGAGAGTATAGAGCTGGTCCACAGTTCCACGACCAGGACGAAAACCACACTGTTCCTCCTGAATCCGAGGTTCGACTATCCGGCGAAGCCTCCTCTCCAGTACACCTGAATAAACCTTACCGGGAAGGCTGAGGAGTGTGATCCCACGATAGTTGGAACACACCCTCCGGTCCCCCTGATTTTCAAATCCTTTTCAACTTATATTCAATTGAATAGACTGCAATGACAAGATGTTTAATGTAGGAACTGAGTAACTTAATTTATTTTTGCAAATAATCATTAACTTAGAATGTAATGGCAGCAACACATTGCAAAAAAGTTGGCACAGGGGCTTTTTTACCTCTGTGTTACATGGCCTTTCCTTTTAACAACACTCTAAACATTTAGGAACTGAGGAGACCAATTTTTTTAAGCTTTTCAGGTGGAATTCTTTCCCATTCTTGCATGATGTACAGCTTAAGTTGCTCAACAGCCCGGGGTCTCCGTTGTGGTATTTTAGGCTTCATAATGTGCCACACATTTTCAATGGGAGACAGGTCTGGACTACAGGCAGGCCAGTCAAGAATCCGAAATTGTTTACTATGAAGCCACTTGGCTTGGCTTTGTCTTGCTGAAATAAGCAGGGGCATCCAAGATAACGTTGCTTTGATGGCAACGTATGTTGCTCCAAAACTTCAGCATTAATAGTCCCTTCACAGATGTGTAAGTTACCCATGCCTTGGACACTAATACACACCCATACCATCTCTGATGCTGGCTTTTGAACTTTGCATCCATGACAATCCGGATGGTTCTTTTCCTCTTTGTTTCAGAGGACAAGACGTCCACAGTTTCCAAAAACAATTTGAAATGTGGACTCAAAAGACCACAGAACACTTTTCCACTTTGTATCAGTCCATCATTGTGGAATTTCCCCCAAGGATCAATAAACTACTATCTATTCTATTCTATCCTAGATGAGCTCGGGCCCAGCCAATTTGGCTGGGTTTCTGGGTGTTGTTGATAAATGGCTTTGGCTTTCCATAGTAGAGTTTTAACTTGCAGATGTAGCAACAAACTGTAGTTGCTGACAGTGGTTTTCTGAAGTGTTCCTGAGCCCATGTGGTGATAGCCTTTACACACTGATGTCACTTTTTGATGCAGTACCGCCTGAGGGATCGAAGGTCCATAATATCAGCGCTTATGTGCAGTGATTTCTCCAGATTCTCTGAACCTTTTGATGATATTACGGACCGTAGATGGTGAAATCCCTAAATTCCTTGCAATAGCTCGTTGAGAAATGTTGTTCTTAAACTGTCGGGCAATTTGCTCACGCATTTGTTCACAAAGTGGTGACGCACGCCCCATCCTTGTTTGTGAATGACTGAGCATTTCATGGAAGCTGCTTTTATACACAACCTTGGCACCCACCTGTTCCCAATGACCTTGTTCACCTGTGGAATGTTGCAAATAAGTGTTTGATCAGCATTCCTCAACGTTCTCATTTCTTTTTGCCACTAGTGCCAGCTTTTTTTAAACATGTTGCAGGCATCATATTCCAAATTAGCTACTTTTTGGGGAAAAAAAAACACATTTTTCTAGTTCAATTGTTAAATATCTTGTCTTTGCAGTCCATTCATTTGAATATAGGTTGAAAAGGATTTGCAAATTATTGTGCCCGAATGCAGCTGAGATAGGCTCCAGTGACCCCCAAAAGGGAATAAGCGGTAGAAAATGGATGGATGGATGGATTTTATTTACACAGATTCTTTATTTACATACAATTCTTGGAGGAAAACAAAATCAATGGTACACAAAAACTAACCAAAAATAAAAAATTATCTATCAATAATCAATCAAACTTTATTCATAAAGCGCTTTTCATACATAAAAGTAATGCAACGCAAAGGGCTTTACAAAATTAAAAACAATACCCCGGCGACCAAGATCCCCCAATATCACATACGCACGCACAAACACAGATGCCAAACACAACATACACACATATGCAACTATATATAAGGTTGGAATTGGGGGTTAAATCATCAAAAATGATTCTCGGGCGCAACCACTTCTACTGCTCACTGCTCCCTTCACCTCCCAGGCGGGGGATTAAGGGTGATGGGTCAAATTCAGAGAATAATTTTGCCACACCTCCTGTGTGTGTGTGATAATCATTGGTACTTTAACTATATGAACAAATGAATTCATGGCTGAGTACAGAGGAGACATGTGAGAAAACACTATCACAGGAGCCACCTGCACCAGGAGGTCATCAGACCATGGCCACCAGGGGCAACGTACCACAGTAAAAATAATAAAAACTTGCAAAATACTAAGAACCATGAGTAGAGATAAAATACAAAATACAAGTAAGACATATTGAAGATTAAAAAAAGAAAAAAGAAAGACATAATAATAAATAAGTGAATTATATTTATATAGCACTTTTTCCTCTAGTGACTCAAAGCGCTTTACATAGTTAAACCCAATATCTATTTTTTTTTTACATTTAAACCAGTGTGGGTGGCACTGGGAGCAGGTGCGTAAAGTGTCTTGCCCAAGGACACAACGGCAGTGACTAGGATGGCTGAGGCGGGGATCGAACATGCAACCTTCAAGTTGTTGGCACGGCTGCTTTACCAACCGAGCTACACCGCTCCATAAATAAAAATAAATAAATAAAAAAGATAAAAAATAAAATGAATTTATAGTAAATATATAGTAAATAAATAGAACTAAATATACCGTACTACTCATCAGTATTGACTCTCAGGGCGATCGATGGACTGTTAGTTTCTAACACACTGAACAGTCCAGTTGCTATCGATTGACTGCCCTGACGATACAAAGACCTGGATGAGTGAGAACATCCATAGACGTGTCCAATAATATCGACCTAATCACTCCAGTATCTATCGTATGCCATACTATCCTTGATATCGACACCATCAATATATGGATCGATCCGCCCTCCTCTAATGTGTACTGACTGTGACAATGCTGACACGCCAACAGTTGTTACATTAACCTCTGCTCGCTCATTTCCTGTCAATCTCTGCTTACTTTCTGCTGCAATGTGGTTCCATCTACAATTATTTAAGTTTACTAAGCACTTTTTATTTTAAGATAGCTTAGCGGTTAAAGGGGAACATTATCACAAACCAATAAAAATCAGTTCCCAGTGGCTCATTTTATTTTTTGAAGTTTTTTTCAAAATTTTACCGATCACGCAATATCCCGAAAAAAGGCTTTAAAGTGCCTGATTTTCGCTATATGTGAAGCCACCATCCATTTTCCTGTGATGTAAACCAGTGATATACATGCTATCCAGGCGGAATATATAGCGACATTAGCTCGGATTCAGACTCGGATTTCAGCGGCTTAAGCGATTCAACAGATTACGTATGTATTGAAACGGATGGTTGGAGTATGTAGGCAGATAGCGAAAACAAAATTGAAGAAGAAACTGAAGCTACTGAGCGAATAGCTGTTGACGCTTTTCAGCCATGTCTGCCTTAGCATCGCCGGTAAAATGTGCAGACCAAACGTTCGGGACTTTCGCATCTTGTGACACTGGATCAACATAAATCGGTCAATTGGTAAGTGTTTGTTTGGTATTAAATGTGGGTGGAGGGAAACGCTGGATGCAAATATATCTACAAATGTACATACAGCTAGCCTAAATAGCATGTTAGCATCAATTAGCTGGCAGTCATGCCGCTACCAAATATGTCTGATTAGCACATAAGTCAATAACATCAACAAAACTCACCTTTGTGATTTCGTTGACTTTATCGTTGGAAATGCATCTGCAGGTTATCCATACATCTCTGTGCCATGTCTGCCTTAACATCGCCGGTAAATAGCATGTTAGCATCGATTAGCATGCCGTGCTAATCGATGCACATTCTACGTAAATCAACTTGAATCCGTCCCTGATCGTGTTGTAACACCCTCCGACAACTTCAACGACGAGGCATGATGTCTCCAAGGTACGGCAAACAGCCGAAAAAATTTAAAATAACAGAGCTGATTTGACTCGATGTGTATAATGTGTTTGACAAAATGGCCGATTGACTATTGCTCCGAGAGCAAATAATAGAAAGGCATTTAATTCGCCAAAATTCACCCATTTAGAGTTCGGAAAGCAGTTAAAAATATATGTGGTCTTTTTTCTGCACCATTAATGTATATATTGACGCTTACACAGGTCTGGTGATAATGTTCCCCTTTAACAAAGTTATTAGCATGCCTGCTCCTGGCTTACTCTCGGTGTGTAACATGTTCAGCCTCGTCCTCCAGTGATATTTCACAATGATACTTAAAATACTAAAAAATGCATTAATCACACTGTTTAAAAAAGGCCTGAGCAATTATTTTGACTCGAGAAAAAAAATGAGTCTGGGGGCCGGTATATCTATTTTTATGAACACTAATACAAAACCTCACAATAATGTCTGATTGAATGCTAAAAACATTATGACAGACCGCCTTAAAAAACATAATGGAATTTAGCATTTTTCTATGAAGGATAAAACACTGAATATTGACAAAATACGAACGTCACACCGCCTTTCGATCGACACATATTACAATCAATTGAAATTCAACAAACAGTGAAATATGAACGCGTAGGGTACAAAATAAACCCACCTACAATGTGATGTATCATATACATCACTAAACTTTAGAACTTTGTTGTGAAAATCTCCTTCCGCGTCTGTGGAAACACTCCCCACCCACACTGCTTGGTGTCTCGTCTGCGCTGCTGTGACTTACATTACCATAGTAACTAACTAGATGGCCATAATAACTAATTAGATTACCATAGTAACTAACAAGATTACCATAGTAACTGGTATGTCATCCATAAGCGCAACCATTTAAATACTTTGTACAGTTCAAGACTTATGGTCGTTAGAAAACGTCACTGCACATCAAAATGGCAGCTACACTTTTCAACCTAAAGATCTAAAAAAAAATATTTGGGAATGTCCGGCGGGCCAGATTGAAAAACTCAACGGGCCCCGGGCCTTAATTTGCCCAGGTCTGGTGTATAGAGACACATTATTAGCTGCTAGTCGCTTGTCAGCTGGGAAACTAAAAATAAACTGTGTCAGCCAGAGGGTAGAGAAGTTTGTTATTGGCATTAAAAGGCATGCATCATCAATCAAGTACTTTTTTTTGGGGGGGTGGGAAAAATCGACCAATACTAATCGGTGGCCGATTGATCGACATATCATTAATTAAAAGTACTTTCTCAACAAAATATCTGGACAGAAAAAATTCACTTTAACAAGTCGCATTTTGTAACTGACCGTTTTCTTGAACATCTTAACTATTTCCAAAATGGCTAAACAGTAACATTTTGACCACCCTTGACAAACACTTACCACGCGCTAAACAGCGTGTGCAAAAAAATAAAATCGTGTGTACTATTAGTGGGCGTGTTGCGTGTGATCTAAGACTGCGTGTTCAATCGTAAACTGGCGTATACCGCTTTATTCAAAATGAGGATTTTGCGGGTACAGTAAAGGACACCGCGCTTATTTCCTACGCAATCATGTCAACATTTTCCTATTTGTGGCCGATCAAAAGATATTATAATATTTAAAGGCCTACTGAAACCCACTACTACCAACCACGCAGTCTGATAGTTTATATATCAATGATGAAATATTAATATTGCAACACATGCCAATACGGCCTTTTTAGTTTACTAAATTGCAATTTTTAATTTCCCGCAAAGTTTCCTGTTGAAAACGTCATGGTATGTCTCGGGTTGTAGCGGACATTGTTTTCCAAGTAGTCTGCTTTAATCGCATAATTACACAGTATTCTGGACATCTGTGTTGCTGAATCTTTTGCCATTTGTTCAATTAATATTGGAGAAGTCAAAGTAGAAAGATGGAGGTGGGAAGCTTTTAGCCTGTAGCCACACAAACACACGGTGTTTCCTTGTTTAAAATTCCCAAAGATGACGCTTTACTATGGATCAGAGCGGTCAAGCAAACATGGATCCCGACTACATGTCAACCGGCAGTTTTCGGTGAGAAAATTGTGGTAATAAGTTGCCTCTTACCGGAGACATCAGCGGAGCTTCCGTCCTGCTGCAGCTGCCGTGACTTCCCTCAGAGACTCTGGCATCAACACAGCCGTGGCCACACCCCTCCGACTTTCAGGTACAATTTAATCTCACTAAAACACTAGCAACACAATAGGCAGATAAGGGATTTTCCAGAATTATCCTAGGAAATGTGTCTAATAACATCTGAATCGCTCCCACTGCAATTGGCTTTTTTTTTTTCTTTTTCTAGTCCTACACTCTAAATTTCCTCACCCACAAATCTTTCATCCTCGCTCAAATTAATGGGGAAATTGTCGTTTTCTCGGTCCGAATAGCTCTAGCTGGTGCTGGCTATGATTGTAAACAATGTGAGGATGTGAGGAGCCCTACAACTTGTGACGTCACGCGCACATCGTCTGCTACTTCCGTTAAAGGCAAGGCTTTTTTATTAGCGACCTTTATCGTCGATGTTCTCTACTAAATCCTTTCAGCAAAAATATGGCAATATTGCGAAATGATCGAGTATGACACATAGAATGGACCTGCTATCCCCGTTTGAATAAGAAAATCTAATTTCAGTACGCCTTCAATAGCTATTTATCACAGTTATGTATAATTGTTCATTATTAATAAGTGTACCTTATACAGATAATAAAGTTTTAATACCATCCATCCATTTACTACCGCTTGTCCCTTTACCATGACTGGGCAATTAGTTTGTTTTAATGAAATGTTTTCTAAACATAAAGCAATTCAAACAGCTTAAATAAAATGGACATAAACACGCTTTTAATGACAATAGAAAAAACCTGCAGTAGACTTGCCAGATTTTGTAGGAATACATAATTTGTATTCCTGCTGTAGGAGCACTCGCGCTAACAGTAGGAGCTACACTTTCATGTTTAGAGACCAGTTTCACGTATTAATAGCACAAAATGTGGGTTGTTAGGATCTTGGTTTGATCGTCAAAGTGGTTTGGTAATGTAACCTGTGGCATTTCTACTCAAATGCTTCTGATATTTTGTACATTAAGTGTTGTTGTACACGATAATCATATTCGTTTTGCTGCATGACAATGTCCTAACTTTCTCTATTTATTAATAGAGTATAATAATAGAGCCTGGAAAAACATTCTGTAATTGAGGACTATCAACAGGAGCATCTTGTAAAAGAATATTCACTTCATTTATATCTGCCACACAACGTCTCCCTTTATAGTCCTCAACTGATGCAATAGCGTTTATTTAGGTAGAAACATAACAGATTACATTAAAAAACATATTGGACGATGAAAGCAAACTCACAACCTAAAGGCTGGAGTATACTCTGATGGCTTCTTGTTGAATTTATAATTCCTCGCGGGGGGTGGCGCCAGAATTGTAATTGTATTCCAAAACACTAGGAGGCAGTGTCTCAGTGTTTCCTTCTTGCGAAGAGTGATGATGGACATCAACCAATATGTCCACATCTTTGTCTACACTGGAACTAATCATTTAGAATCATTAGTTTACTTTTAATGGATGTTTTACTTATAAACCAGAGGAAAATACCTTGGCGAAGATGGACTGTGCAACTTCTGAATGATTTGTGGTAGAGGACATCTATTATTATTTGCAACGCTATTGATTTTAGATTGAGGTTTTTGAGTCTTTTTGTGTTTTCTCTTTGTTTTGGACTCTTTCGGTTCCGGTTTGTACGCCTCTACGTTTGTTACCATAGGTACTCATTGTTTTCACCTGCCGCTTGCTCCTGACGCGCACCTGTGTTGTAATTACTTTCTTATTTAAGCCTGCCTCCTCCCGTCAGTCGTTCTTGGTCCATTGTTTGCGGTAAACAAAATTCACGTATGTTTCTTGTTCCAGTCTGAGTGCTAAGAGTTTGCCTTAGTTTCCCGTGCGTTCGGCACGCTGCCCTTGTACTTCTTGACTCGGTGCTAAGTATTGGCATTAGCTTCCCGTGCGTTCGGCACGCTGCCCTTGTGCTTCTTGACTCGGTGCTAAGTATTAGCATTAGCTTCCCGTGCGTTCGGCACGCCATTCTTTTGTTTATTTATGTCTGTTTTGTACTGTATCTTAGTTATTAAATCATCTAAACTTTACGTTGTTGTCCGGAGTGTCCTTTGCATCTCTGGGGAAAACTAAAACACGCATCACAATGCGCTTCACGCGTGACAGCTATTTTGGGACAAGAGAAGGATATCATTTCAATACAAGTGTTAAATAACTCTTTTAAGTTAACGAAGTGCTGGTATTATTCCGTATGGTCATGTTCAGAGTTCACAAATACTTGTAAATATAGTGTGACTGAAATGAGTTGACGTAGGATGAGAAGTTTTGTGTGTGGTAGAAAAAGATGTGTGTGCACAAGAACCAATATGTGTCGGAATTGAAGCTGTTGTTAGCGCAAGATTGGCAATAAAAGTTAAAAAGAGTGTTGTACTTTGTGACTTCTTCTGAATGCAACAACAACAAAGTAAGCTGAAAACGACACTCAGTAATTATTTTTTAGAGTGCACCTAGATATTAACTCTTGTGTAATGTTCATATTGTTGTTACTCAGCCAGTGTTTGTGGGTCTGATGGACACGTTGCATTTTGTGGCATTTAATGCCTCACAATCAAACACTTTTGTGTTAAAATACTGAACAGATGTTTACCTTATCCCAATCAACATCTATTCAGTGTTTCAACATGAAATTGTTTGATTGTGAGGAATTAAAAGCCAAAAAATGCAACGGGTCCATCAGACCCACAAATCCTGGATGAGTAACAACAATATAAACGTTGCTCGGAAAATTTTCTCTGCCAGTTTCTGCATCCCACGGGGATTCTTCTTTTGTGTTTCTGCACCTGCGGTTCCCACACAAGGTTGCAAAATGTTTTGTCAACACTGTCTGCTCTCATTTCCTCGCACATTTGACCCTCTGATGTTCTGTGTACCTACACCCTGTCCTCCTCCTGTCTAGGCCTGCTGTGTGTGTGTGTGTGTGTGGTGCACAGAACATCAATTTCCACACTTCTATTAGCCCCGGGTCCAGTGAACCCGGACATCTTATATGTAATAGAAATGTGATATATGTTCTTCCCAGAAAATGAACCAAAGTCAGTGAGTCTCAGTTTGAAAAATTAATTAATTGTATCATTTTTCTTTAAATAAAAAATGAAAACGGATCCCACAGACCCGAACATCCATACATATCAGTTGTCATGCAAATGTTTAATCAAGACAATTTTCATTTAATTATATCAAATGTGACGTGGAGCGCTCTTATTGTGAAGCCGTACGTGTGTCATTAGTTTGAGAAAAGATGTATTTACATTTTATGCGACAAAAAAAAAAAATAATAATGAAAAAATTCCTGCCCCATCCCACTAAACCAATCCTCACTTTATGCCCTCAACACACTCAACCAACTTATAGTTAATGCCTTAGTATCGTGTTAACTTTGACAACCCTCATTTTCTAATTATGTCTTGTGCAAAACCAATGACTATTGGAGAACTTCCAGTATCCTGTATACATATTGAATATATACCTTACATTTGTGTATCAATGAATGCAAAACAAACATTAGAAGTTAAGTGCTTCCATTTCTGTGGAACTATCTGCAGCCTTTAGGGACTCGTCCACTAATGTCTTTGTGCAAAGGCTGTAAACATTTAAATGCATTTTAGAATCTCTGGAGCTAAATGGACTCGTGCAAAGAGTCATATGAGCTCAACGCTAGAGTACATTCATTCCCCGGAAGGTGGGAACCTGGTGTGACCCGACAACCATGTCTTGTGAGGAATATGATGAAATACCACTAGAAAGATGGATACAAAAAACATATTTATTCATGTGTTCCTTTTAAGATGACAACAATATGGAGCCTGTCACGGCCGGGTTTTTGCAGCTTACTGCGAGGTTTGCTCCCCCGGGATGCAAAAAGACTATTCCGGACAAGGCGTGCGGGTAGGAACATATTTATTCATCTTCTCAAAACTCCAAGTACTACAAAAATCGTATCGCACTTGGAACTAAACCAACACTTAGCATAAACTATGACAAGGAAAACTTACTAGCTGTGGCATGACCAAACAAAAACTTACATGCATGAAGCGAACACTTGGCATAAACTTGAAATCAGACATGAACCGAACAATGATGCCAGGCCGACTGACTGGAAAAGGCAGGCTTAAAGGGGAACATTATCACAATTTCAGAAGGGTTAAAACCAATAAAAATCAGTTCCCAGTGGCTTATTTTATTTTTCGAAGTTTTTTTCAAAATTTTACCCTTCCCGGAATATCCTGAAAAAAGGCTTTAAAGTACCTGATTTTCGCTATCTGCGAAGCCACCGTCCATTTTCCTGTGACGTCATCCAGTGATGCCAATACGACACAGCAAGATATAGCGACATTAGCTCGGATTCAGAATCGGATTTCAGCGGCTTAAGCGAGTCAACAGATTACGCATGTATTGAAACGGATGGTTGGAGAATGGAGGCAGATAGCGAAAACGAAATTGAAGAAGAAACTGAAGTTATTGAGCGAATAACTATTGACGCTATTCGGCCATGTCTGCCTTTGGATCGCCGGTAAAATGTGCAGACCAAACGATCGGGACTTTCGCATTGACACTGGAGCAACTTAAATCCGTCGATTGGTAAGTGTTTGTTTGGCATTAAATGTGGGTGGAGGGAAACGCTGGATGCAAATACAGCTACAAATGTACATACAGCTAGTCTAAATAGCATGTTAGCATCGGGTAGCTGGCAGTCATGCCGCGACCAAATATGTCTGATTAGCACATAAGTCAATAACATCAACAAAACTCACCTTTGTGATTTTGTTGACTTTATCGTTGGAAATGCATCTGCTTTGAGTGTCCCAGGGTATCCATTCATCTCTTGCCATGTCTGTCGTAGCATCGCCAGTAAAATGTGCGGACCAAACGAGGGACTTTCGCATCTCTTGACACTGGAGCAACTTAAATCCGTCGATTGGTAAGTGTTTGTTTGGCATTAAATGTGGATGGAACGAAAGGCTGGATGCAAATATAGCTACAAATGAGGCATAACAATGCAACATGGACATACAGCTAGCCTAAATAGCATGTTAGCATCGATTAGCATGCCGTGCTAATCGATGCACATTCTACGTAAATCAACTTGAATCCGTCCCTGATCGTGTTGTTACACCCTCCGACAACACACCGACGAGGCATGATGGTTCCTAGGTACCGGAAAACGGTCGAAAAAACGGATTAAAACATCGCTGATTTGACTTGCTGCGTGTAATGTGTTTGAGAAAATGGCGTTGACTACCTAGGTGACGTCACGTTTTGACGTCATCGTTCCGAGAGCAAATAATAGAAAGGCGTTTAATTCGCCAAAATTCACCCATTTAGAGTTCGGAAATCGGTTAAAAAAATATATGGTCTTTTTTCTGCAACATCAAGGTATATATTGACGTTTACATAGGTCTGGTGATAATGTTCCCCTTTAAATAGTGTCTCTTGATTAGAGCAAGGTGAGTGTCCCGAACACCAGGGGCAGGTGAAAATCATACGCAACCATGGCAACCAAAACAAACAAGAGTGCACAAAAAACAGAAACTTATGGAGTCAAACTGACAGAACATAACGAAAACATGATCCGGACCACGGATCATGACAGAGCCTTGTGAAGTGAACTGTTTCAAATTGTTTTTCTTCACCCTGGTGATTACTCCTACGATCCAAATGAGATCCATCTATAAAAAACTAAACAGTATTATCATTTTTATTTACTTTAAATACCTTAACTATTTTTGTATAACAGGAAATTGGAAAATGCACACTATATAACATTCCTTAGGATGACTTTCAGACTGGAATATTTGAGGTTTGGTAAGTAGAACCTTTAATACTATTGGTCAATAATTCATGACAATACTACAGAAGACCAAAATAATTTTTACAATGTGTACTAAGTTAGAATGCAAGAGAAAGCAGGCTCACACACTGCAAATTATTTACTTGTTTTTAGTCATTAACTTCACATCATACTCTTAATTTTGAGCATGAATAATTATATTTTGTCACTTCTAGTTTAAATATGTTACAATTGAAAAATTAACCACTCAAATAAGATACAAACCCCAAAACCAGTAAAATTGGCACGTTGTGTAAATGGTAAATAAAAACAAAATACAATGATTTGCAAATCCCTTTCAACTTATATTTAATTGAATGGACTCCAAAGACAAAATATTTAACGTTTGAACTGGAAAACTTTATTTTTTTGCAAATATTCGCTCATTTGGAATTTGGTGCCTGCAACATGTTTCAAAAAAAGCTGCCACAAGTAGCAAAAAGGACTGAGAAAGTTGAGGAAATGCTCATCAACCATTTATTTGGAACAAGCCACAGGTGAGCAGGCTAATTGGGAACAGGTGGGTGCCGTGATTGGGTATAAAAGCAGCCTCCATGAAATGCTCAGTCATTCACAAACAAGAATCAGGCGAGAGTCACTACTTTCAGCACCATCTGGATAGTTATAGGTGCAAAGTTGAAAAAACAGCATCTGTGATGGTATGGGGGTGCATTAGTGCCCAAGGCATGGGTAACTTACACATCTGTGAAGGCACCATTGATGCTGAAAGGTACATACAGGTCTTGGAGCAACATATGTTGTCATCCAAGCAACGTTATCATGGACGCCCCTGCTTAAGACAATACCAAGCCATGTGTTACAACAGCGTGGCTTCATCTTAAAAGAGTGCGGGTACTAGACTGGCCTGCCTGTACTCCAGACTTGTCTCCCATTGAAAGTGTGTGGCACATTATGAAGCCAAAATTACCACAATGGAGACCCCGGACTGTTGAACAACTTAAGCTGTACATCAAGCAAGAATGGGAAAGAATTCCACTTGAAAAGCTTTAAAAATTGGTCTCCTCAGGTCCCAAACGTTTACTGAGTGTTGTTAAAAGGAAAGGCCATGTAACACTGTTAAATTATAAGTTAATGAATATTCGCAGAAAAATATTACTTTTCTCTTTTCAAACATTAAATATCTTGTCTTTGCAGTCTGTATAATTGAATATAATTTAAAAAGGATTTGCAAATCATTTTATTATGTTTTTATTTACAATTTACACAATGTGCCAACTTCACTGATCATGGATTTTGCATTTTGGTTTTTCCTCACAGAGAAATTCTTGTTTAAAGATTCTGAAACATTCCGATGAGGCTTGACTTGAGAATTGCAAGTTGAATAATGCTTGTTTTCACAGTAAAATGTGTTTTTCTATCTTAAAGGTCCAGCTAAATTCTAGATATACAAATCTTAATTTAGGAAAATTAATTAGCTGCATGGACGAATGATTTCACTGCTTTTTGGTATTATTTTACCTAAAATCTAATATTCTTTATCTTAATTTTTGTCAGCTCTTTTTTGCAGTGCACACTGCTCGAGATCATGTTCAGAAATATAACTGCCCAAGATCATTTTCATTGCATCCCAGCGGTTTAATGGCAGTACAACCTATTTCAATCATCAACGCTCTTATTATGCGCATGGTTATCTTTAATCATTACGAATTAAAAAAAAAATCATTATTCATTGATTTCATGTTTTTTTTTTTATCGACAAGGATGCGATTCCTTTGGTTTCCATGGAAAAATGATTATACAGCCAGGGTTACAAAAAAAAAAAAAGTATTTACAGTATAATGGCTAAAAGAATTCAAGAGAAAGTGTGTATACTTCGTATATACAGTCGTGGTCTAAAGTTTACATACAGGTGTAAAGAACATAATGTCCTGACCGTCCTGAGTTTCCAATCATTTCTACAACTCCTATTTTTTTGTGATAGAGTGATTGGAGCACATACTTGTTGGTCACAGAAGACATTCATGAAGTTTGGTTCTTTTATGAATTTATTATGGCTCTACTGAAAATGTGAGCAAATCTGCTGGGTCAAAAGTATACATACAGCAATGTTAATATTTGCTTACATGTCCCGCGGCAAGTTTCACTGCAATAAGGCGCTTTTGGTAGCCATCTATAAGCTTTTGGTTGAATTTTTCACCACTCCTCTAGACAAAATTGGTGCAGTTCAGCTAAATGTGTTGATTTTCTGACATTGACTTGTTTCTTCAGCATTGTCCACACGTTTAAGTCAGGACTTTGGGAAGGCCATTTTAAAACCTTAATTCTAGCCTGATTTAGCCATTCCTCTACCACTTTTGACGTTTGTTTGGGGTCATTGTCCTGTTGGAAAACCCAAGACCCAACCTCCGGGCTGATGATTTTAGGTTGTCCTGAAGAATTTGGAGGTAATCCTCCTTTTTCATTGTCCCATTTCCTCTCTGTAAACCACCAGTTCCATTGGCAGCAAAACAGGCCCAGAGCATAACACTACCACCACCACTATGCTTGACAGTATGAATGGCCTCCCTTTTCTCCTACAAACTTTTTGCTGGATATTGTGGCCAAACAGCTCCATTTTTTTTTATCATCTGACCACACAACTTTCCTCCAGAATGTATTATCTTTGTCTATGTGATGCAATCAAACATCTTTTTTCTTCTAAATGTGAAAAAAAAACCTACTAGGAAAAATTCAAAAAGCTAAACTTAAAACTGACAAAGCTTAACCTATTGTTACTACAACAATCAAGATTAATATAGGTTGCCTCTCTCTCTTCCCCTCCATCTTTTGGTATTCCTTTTTTTTAATTTTAACATTTTTATTTTTTATCTTTCTAGTTATCATTTTGTATAGGTATTGTTGCAGTTGATCAACTGTATTGTTGACAATAGAGGTAAACTTAGTATTGTTCATAATCAATAGCGCTTTTTCTATTGGTATTTGTATTGCTCCAGTTATAGTGTGTCCTGGGTCTTCCCAGGACACGTTGGGAAGACTATGTCTCCCGGCTGGCCTGGGAACGCCTCGGGATCCCCCGGGAAGAGCTAGACGAAGTGGCTGGGGAGAGGGAAGTCAGGGCTTCCCTGCTTAGGCTGCTGCCCCCGCGACCCGACCTCGGATAAGCGGAAGATGATGGATGGATGGATGGCAGTTGTAGTGTAAAAATGCTCATTGTGATTTCTATATACATTTTTTCACTAACTGTTTCTTTGCTATCACTTTTACGATCATATTTGTACATATCGTATGTGCTGGTGTTGTTCTATTGTTGTTGTTGTTGTTTTTCTTGCTATTGTTGTGTTTGCTGTTGTTGTTTTTGTCTCTCTGTCTAATCCCCCTCTTATCCCCACAGTTTCCCCCTCTGTTTTCCGTGTTTTTCTTTTTTTATCCCCTCCTGCACCAAATGATTATATAAATACATTTAATAAAGTCAAATTCAAATAAGGCAACAAGAGAAGTATCATATACTTCTCTTTTGTAAAGTAAATCTTAACAGCCGATATGGGCATCTACATCAACTATATGATTTGCCTGAGAAGCTGGACAGTACAAAAAAAATAAAAATAAAAACTGACAGAAGGAACATCTGTAAATTGTTATTTTCTTGTAAAGTTTTGGTCCTCACGGTTGCACAAGAGTGGATGCGTGGGAGGCGAGCCATTTTCCATGTAGACCACTTTAGTTTCCTCAAAAGAGCGTCACTGGCCCTGCATACCTTTTTAAATGAATATGTGCAATGGATGGGTTTGAGTGCAAGTAACGTGTCTTTTTTAGTATGCGTGTGCGCGTGCATGCACATAAAGATACACCTCCTCAAGAGTTTTTTTGTGCCTCCATCGCATTTTCCCATCAGGGTGAGTGTTGTCAGTGGCGGTATATGGTGAGAAAAGTGGACACATTCTATCAGTCACTGGGAATAGACTGTGTCTGCGGCACGTTGCATGGCCAGCGTTTCTTCTCCCGGTCTTCGTTTCCTTTTAATTGAAACACAACTGAAAAACAAGTACAGCCCCCTAACGCTGTCATCTTTGAGTAAGACGTGCAGCCACTGGCCCTGTGGAGCGTTGGTACACACCATCACGGAGTCATGAAGGATGTTACCCAAGTCTGTACCCAACAAACAAATAACAGACTGCATTCACTACAACAGTGTTTCTCAACCACTAGTGTGCCGTGAAGATATTGTCTGGTGGGGAATTATGCAACTTCACCTCATTGGTGCAAAACATATTTTTTTGGAAATCAACAGTTACAATCTGCCGCTGTCTAGTGTCTGTGCTGTATCGAGCTCGACAGGGTAACCGTGTAATACTTCATGTCTGTAGGTGGCAGCAGGTAGTCCGTTGCTTTGTGGAAGTCGGAACGCGTTGAGGACAGTTTGTCGTGATCCCGATATGCAGAGCACAGTGGGAGACAGCGTGCAGGTAAAAAACAGTGTTATGCTTAAACCAAAAATCAGGGGTCCCCAAACTTTTTGACCCAGGGGCCGCATTGGGTTAAAATAATTTGGCCGGTGGCCGGGCTGTTTATATATATACATATACACAGTGGGGCAAAAAAGTATTTAGTCAGCCACTGATTGTGCAAGTTTTCCCACTTAAAATGATGACAGAGGTCTGTAATTTTCATCATAGGTACACTTCAACTGTGAGGGACAGAATGTGAAAAAAAATCCAGGAATTCACATTGTAGGAATTTTAAAGAATTTATTTGTAGATTATGGTGGAAAATATGTATTTGGTCAACCATTCAAAGCTCTCACTGATATTATCATTAATATTATTATTACTTCTATGACATCACCTAACTAGTTAAAATATATGAATTAGTATCAATAAGAGGAATACATTGAATTGTGTGTGTGTGTGTGTGTGTGTGTACAATCCTATACGCAATTTGAGCAATACTAATATACTGCAAATGTATAAACAAATATGAATTCTGACTAAAGAATTGGTTCCAATGGAAACTAAGAAAAGGGATTTGGGTACACTATCTGCAGTACAGGGCAGGCGAGTGGGGGATCTTCAGTTTGTGGATAACTCCTCTGGCAGGGGGCTCCTCTCGTCTCTTTTAATGCACAGCATAGGACACATAGCAAGAGTGGCCTCAGGTCCTGTTGCTCAGGGGCAGCAGCTCCACAGCCACAGATCCACTAATAACCACTAATATCACAGTCAAAATGAAAGCTTGTTCCCATAGGCACCAAAATCTGTTAATAATGTATAGACAAAAGTGAATATTATATATACTATTATATATATGGTATTTATATAGGTGTGTGTGTATATATATATATATATATATATATATATATATATATATATATATATATATATATATATATATATATATATATATGATGGATATGTGTGTATTTTGGGTATATGCATGTGTATGTATGTGGTTATGTATGTATATATATGTATATGTATATATATATAATTTGTATATATGTGTTTGTATATGTGTGTATGTGTATATATATATATGTGTGTGTGCATATGTCTGTATGTATGTAAGTGTGTGTGAATTTAAATGTATTATATAGAGATAATCTATAGCATCTACGCAGCAACCACTGAATTGAACTATATTATGTATATTATTGTATTATATATTGTCTATATATATATTGTATATGTATAGGAGTGGGAATTAATACGTTTACTTCTTCCCACTCCCTTTTGAGCCAATTTTGACATCTACAAAAGATTAGTCACATGTAATGTTTAGAATGTAGGTGTAAATATAATGCATATTTATATTTATTTTGTATTTTATGTCATTCTTTTGTTTTGTTGCATTGCTCAAAATAAACCATTTATTCATTCAAGGAGGTTTTGGCTCAAAATCTCACGATACATGGCCCCATTCATTCTTTCCTTAACACGGATAAATCGTCCTGTCTCCTTAGCAGAAAAACAGCCCCAAAGCATGATGTTTCCACCCCCATGCTTCACAGTAGGTATGGTGTTCTTGGGATGCAACTCAGTATTCTTCTTCCTCCAAACACGACGAGTTGATTTTATACCAAAATGGATACATGGATGATACAGCAGAGGATTGGGAGAATGTCATGTGGTCAGATGAAATAAAAATATAACTTTTTGGTATGAACTCAACTCGTCGTGTTTGGACGAAGAAGAATACCGAGTTGCATTCCAAGAACACCATACCTACTGTGAAGCATGGGGGTGAAAACATCATGCTTTGGGGCTGTTTTTCTGCTAAGGAGACAGGACGATTGATCCGTGTTAAGGAAAGAGTGAATGGGGCCATGTATCGTGAGATTTTGAGACAAAACATCCTTCCATCAGTGAGAGCTTTGAATGCTTAACCAAATACTTATTTTCCACCATAATTTACAAATAAATTCTTTAAAATTCCTAAAATGTGAATTCCTGGAGTTTTTTTCCACATTCTGTCTCTCACAGTTGAAGTGTACCTGTGATGAAAATTACAGACCTGTGTGAGCGTTTTAAGTGGGAGAACTTGCACAATCGGTGGCTGACTAAATCGTTTTTTGCGCCACTGTATGTACCCCGCCTTCCGCCCGATTGTAGCTGAGATAGGCGCCAGCACCCCCCGCGACCCCAAGAGGGAATAAGCAGTAGAAAATGGAAGGATGGATGTATATGATATCACGTCCTCGATTGGAAAATGCATTTTCAGAAAATGTGATTTACCTGAGCGGCTAGGAGACTAAGAGAGTAACATGCAACAATCGGTAGAAAATGGATTAGAAAGGACAGATTAAAATAAATAAATAAATAAATAAAAATAAATAAATAACTTGGGACTTCCCGCGGGCCAGATCTCGAACGCCGGCAGGGCGTATCTGGCCCGCGGGCCGTAGTTTGGGGACCCCTGCCTAAAATGAACAAAAGGCAAGTCCCGCTAGGAAAAAGGCACTGAGGCATAGGGATGGCTATGCAAAACGAAAGTAAAACTGAACACGGCTACAAAGTAAGCAAAAACAGAATGCTGGAAGACAGCAAAGACTTACGGTGTGTGTCCGTACATGACATGTCAATCAACAATGTCACCACAAAGAATAGTCTTGTTTGCCAATACAACACAGGTGCAGGCAATAGCACTCAAAGGAAGGCGTACAGCTACTACAGGAAAACACCAACAAAACAGGAAAAGCCACCAAAATAACAGCGCAAGACAGGAACTAAAGCACTTTACAACAACCTTTAAAAAAAGACAACCTGGTGGAGTTTCATTTTTAACGCTTCTGCGAGTGATTTGCCTCCGTATTTTTTCAATGAAAAAAATGTGCCTTGGCTCAAAAAAGGTTGAAGAACTTTGCGCTGTAATACTGAGTGAAAAGGATATACACAATCTCACAGAGATGCTTACAACAACAACAACAACAACAACAACACACACACACACACACACACACACACACACACACACACACACACACACACACACACACGGTGTGCCAATGACTCAGGAATCTCATCCTGGTCGGCATTATGCGGTAATGGAGCCATGCAGTGAGGAACCGTGCAGCAGATAATGGTGAAATTGGAGGATGAAGGGCTCGAAAATGATGAGAATAAGAGACACAGGTTACATAGTGTAAAAAGAGGGTACAAATGGGACAAGAGACTATTTCATGGGGGCGTGAAGGGAAGCCGAATGTCGAACAGAAAATGAATAGTTGAGGTGTGGTCATGTCATTGTATTGCAAAACGATTTCTATATTAAAAAAGATTGGGTATGGAATTGAGCCGCTTTTGATACATGATTGCTGCCTCACGACGTTTAGGTTTTCACACCTACTGCAATTTACAGTTGAGGTTGAAAGGAAGAGGAAAAGGTTTGTTGAAAGCCACACTGCGAATGAAAAAAATATATATACACAAAACCGAGAAACAAGTACAAAGAGGTAATGAAACACAAATAGTTAAAGTTTTGGATTATTATTCGATGTGTTTGTACTGTAATGTCTGTTCGCCTCTTTTGTCGTGTTTGTTAAATTGCTTAAGCAGAAGGGCACTTAATTAACTTGACTAATTGATAAACGGTCACTGAAGGGTCATGTGGAAATGTTTACATTCACTCACTAAACTGCACTGCATTTACCAAACTTTTTGAAAAGGCTTGTGACAACACGTTATGTAACTTTTATTTAGGGTGGTCAAAGTTAATGGGTTAACTATGTTTTGTTTTTTTAACGGCACACATTATATTGGACGGGCGTCCTGTTTGACCCTCGGTCCGTTCCATAGAATGAAAAAATCTATTCGTCTTTTAATTTACGAACTCCAAAACCTGTGATGTTGGCACGTTGTCCATCCATCCATCCATTTTCTACCGCTTATTCCCCTTCGGGGTCGCGGGGGGCGCTGGCGCCCATCTCAGCCACAATCGGGCGGAAGGCAGGGCACACCCCGGACAAGTCGCCACCTCATCACGTTGTGTACATTGTAAATAAAAACAGAATACAATGATTTGCAAATCTTTTTCTACCTTTATTCAATGGAATAAGCTGCAAAGAAAATATACTTTTTAACGTTAGAATTAAAAAACTTTTATTTTTTGCAAATATTAGCTCATTTGGAATATGATGCCTGCAACATGTTTCAAAAAAGCTGGCACAAGTGGCAAAAAAGACTGAGACAGTTGAGGAATGCTCACCAAACACTTGTTTGGAACATCTCACAGGTGAACAGGCTAATTTGGAACAGGTG
The DNA here is from genome assembly GCF_033978795.1 of Nerophis ophidion. NCBI lineage: Eukaryota > Metazoa > Chordata > Actinopteri > Syngnathiformes > Syngnathidae > Nerophis > Nerophis ophidion. Next base: position 17,378,244 of record NC_084631.1, on the reverse strand, counting down.
GGTGCCATGATTGGGTACAAAAGCAGCTTCCATGAAATGCAGTCATTCACAAACAAGGATGGGGCGAGGGTCACCACTTTGTGAACAAATGCGTGAGCAAATTGTCCAACAGTTTAAGAACATTTCTCAACGAGCTATTGCAAGGAAATTAGGAAGCTCACCGTCTGCGGTCCGTAATATCATCAAAAGATTCAGAGAATTTGGAGAAATCACTGCTAAGCCGTTTACGTGCAGTGATAACCTTGCGATCCCTCAGGCGGTACTGCATCAGTGTGTGAAGGATTTCACCACATGGGTTGAAAAACACTTAAAAAAAACACTGTTAGTGACTACAGTTTGTCGCTACATCTGTAAGTGCAGTTTAAACTCTACTATGTAAAACCAACACCATTTATCAACAACACCCAGACACGCCGCCGGCTTCACTGGGCACGAGCTCATCTAAGATGGACTGATGCAAAGTGCAAAACTGTTCTGTGGTCTAACGAGTCCACATTTCAAATTGTTTTTGGAAACTGTGGACGTTGTATCTTCCGGACCTAAGAGGAAAATAACCACACAGATTGTTATTGGTGAAAAGTTCAAAAGCCAGCATCTGTGATGGTATGGGGTTGTATTAGTGCCCAAGGCATGGGAAACTTACATATCTGTGAAGGGACCATTAATGCTGAAAGGTACATAGGGTTTGGAGAAACATTTGTTACAATCCAAGCAACGTTATCATGGACACCCCTGCTTATTTCAGCAAGACAATGCCAAGCCCTAGGTTAAAAAAGCGTGGCTCCATAGTAAAAAAAATGTGGGCACTAGACTGGCCTGCCTGTAGTCCAGACCTGCCTCCCATTGAAAATGTGTGGCACATTATGAAGCCTAAAATACCACAACGGAGACCCCGTACTTCTGAACAACTTAAGCTGTACATCAAACAAGAATGGGAAAGAATTCCACCTGAAAAGCTTCAAAAATTGATCTTCTCAGTTACCAAACATTTACTGAGTGTTGTTAAAAGGAAAGGCCATGTAACACAGTGGTAAAAATGCCCCTGTGCCAACTTGCTGCCAATAAATTTAATGTTAATGATTATTTTAAAAAAAATACAATTCTCAATTTGAACATTACATATCTTGTCTTTGCAGTCTATGCAATTGAATATAAGTTGAAAAGGGTTTGCAGATCATTGTATTTTGTTTTTATTTGCCATTTACACAACGTGCCAACTTCACTGGTTTTGGGTTTTGTATATTGAGCCACAGGCGGGGAAAACATAGCAAGTAGAAAAAAGGGTACGGTACGGAAAGCCCAGGTCCAAAACCGTAAAAAGCCGTTCTCCTACCTACCAAGTCACACAAACATTTTTAATCATGTGATCGTAAAACAAATTGTCCAGTCATGTTACTTAAAACATAAAAATTATCTTTCCAAAGGTAAATTTCTTATTGATGAAAAAAAATACATATATCTGCCATTATTTTTCAGTGAACTATGAATAAAATGAGATTAATCGGGATTGGCTCACCTGCACTGGCTTCCTGTGCACTTAAGATGTGACTTTAAGGTTTTACTACTTACGTATAAAATACTACACGGTCTAGCTCCATCCTATCTTGCCGATTGTATTGTACCATATGTCCCGGCAAGAAATCTGCGTTCAAAGGACTCCGGCTTATTAGTGATTCCCAGAGCCCAAAAAAGTCTGCGGGCTATAAAGCGTTTTCCTTTCGGGCTCCAGTACTCTGGATTGCCCTCCCGGTAACAGAGATGCTACCTCAGTAGAAGCATTTAAGTCTCACCTTAAAACTCATTTGTATACTCTAGCCTTTAATTAGACTCCCTTTTTAGACCAGTTGATCTGCCGTTTCTTTTCTTTTTCTCCTCCGTCCCACTGGATGAGGTGCTGGCTGTCCTAAATCAGGACCCAGGATGGACTGCTCGTCCAGAGTCAGGACCCAGGATGGACCGCTCGCCTGTGTATCGGCTGGGACATCCCTGCGCTGCTGATCCGCCTCCGCTTGGGATGGTTTCCTGCTGACTCAACTGTGGACAGGACTCTCTCTGCTGTGTTGGATCCACTTTGGACTGGAATCTCACAGTTGTGTTGGATCCACTATGGATTGAACTTTCACAGTATCATGTTAGACCCGCTCAACATCCATTGCTTTCGGTTCCGGGGGGTTGCCCCCATATGCGGTCCTCTCCAAGGTTTCTCATAGTCATCATTGTCACCGACGTCCCACTGGGTGTGAGATTTCCTTGCCCTTATGTGGGCTCCACAGAGGATGTCATTGTGGTTTGCGTTGTGGTTTGTGCAGCCCTTTGAGACACTAGTGATTTAGGGCTATATAAATAATCATTGATTGATTGATTGATTGACATAACATGTTACACCAAGATTACATAATGCATTGTTACAAGGCTCAAATAATTCTTTGGCAGTAGTAGTAGTATATATCTGACATGTTGATGGTTCAACATGTCCAATACATATTGCTGCTACTCACAGTATCTACTGTAGACTGGTTGATGCACATTTTTACTGGCACCAGCATTTTTAATTTAGTTACATTTTCAGGGTCCAGATTCAATTACATATTGATTTTACGTTGAGTTGCTGATGCATCTCAAACATAATCTTGTTAAGAAAATAGTTAAGGCCGTAGATGATCACATTGTATCCCACTGGGCACCCTCCAAATGATTTATGATGCTGTATAGGTACCATGAAACTTTCAACATAAAAATAAGGTGCCAATAATAAAGTCAGTAGTTAATAGTTTGCTATTATTTCAATTATTGATTTGCTTTCTTCACATGTTTGGATGTATATATATATATATATATATATATATATATATATATATATATATACATCCATCCATTTTCTACCGATTATTCCCCTTTGGGGTTGCGGGGGGCGCTGGTGCCTATCTCAGCTACAATCGAGCGGAAGGCGGCGTACACCATGGACCAGTCGCCACATCTATTTTTATACACACACACACATATATATATACATATATATATATATATATATATATATATATATATATACATATTTATATATACATATATACACAAAAATACATACACATATATACAAACCCCGTTTCCATATGAGTTGGAAAATTGTGTTAAATGTAAATATAAACGGAATACAATGATTTGAAAATCATTTTCACCCCATATTCAGTTGAATATGCTACAAAGACAACATATTTGATTAACTTTAGAATTTGATGCCAGCAACATGTGAAAAAAAAATTGGGAAAGGTGACAACAAATACTGATAAAGTTGAGGAATGCTCATCAAATACTTATTTGGAACATCCCACTGGTGTGCAGGCTAATTGTGAACAGGCGGGTGCCATGATTGGGTATAAAAAAGCTTCCCCAAAAAAGCTCAGTCTTTCACAAAAAAGGATGGGGCGAGGTACACCCCTTTGTCCACAACTGCGTGAGCAAATAGTCAATCAGTTTAAAGGGGAACATTATCAGCAGACCTATGTAAGCGTCAATATGTACCTTGATGTTGCAGAAAAAAGGCCATATATTTTTCTAACCGATTTCCGAACTCTAAATGGGTGAATTTTGGCGAATTAAACGCCTTTCTGTTTATCGCTCTCTGAGCGACGACGTCAGAACGTGACGTCAGAACGTGACGTCACATCGGTCGTCAACGCCATTTTTTTTCAAACACATCGAGTCAAATCAGCTCTGTTGTTTTCCGTTTTTCCGACTGTTTGCCAGTACCTTGGAAACATCACGCCTCGTCGGTGTGTTGTCGGAGGGCGTAACAGCACGATCAGGGACGGATTCAAGTTGATTTACGTAGAATGTGCATCGATTAGCACGGCTTGCTAATCGATGCTAACATGCCAGTTAGGCTAGTTGTGTGTACATATTGCAGCATTATGCCTCATTTGTAGTTATATTTGCATCCAGCCTTTGCCTCCTTCCACATTTAATGCCAAACAAACACTTAGCAATCGACGGATTTAAGTTGCTCCAGTGTCAAGAGATGTGAAAGTCCCTCGTTTGGTTTTTACCGGCGATGCTACGACAGAGATGGCACAGTGATGGCAAGAATTTCTGGACATCCTGCGACACTCAAAGCAGATGCATTCCCAACGATGAAGTCAACAAAATCACAGAAATGAGTTTTGTTGATGTTATTGACTTATGTGCTAATCAGACATATTTGGTCGCGGCATGACTGCCAGCTAATCGATGCTAACATGCTATTTAGGCTACCTGTATGTACATTTGTAGTTGTATTTGCATCCAGCGTTTCCTTGCACCCACATTTAATGCCAAACAAACACTTACCAATCGACGGATTTAAGTTGATCCAGTGTCAATGCGAAAGTCCTGATCGGTTGGTCTGCACATTTTACCGGCGATGCTAAGACGGACATGGCCGAATAGCGTCAATAGCTATTCGCTCAATAGCTTCAGTTTCTTCTTCAATTTATTTTTCGCTATCTGGCTCCATACTCCAACCATCTGTGTCAATACATGCGTAATCTGTTGAATCGCTTAGACTGCTGAAATCCGAGTCTGAATCTGAGCTAATGTCGCTATATCCTGCTGTGCTATTCGCCATGTTGTTTGTATTGGAATCACTATGTGACGTCACAGGGAAATGGACAGTGGCATCGCAAATAGCGAAGATCAAGCACTTTAAAGCTTTTTTTAGGGATATTCCGGGAGATGTAAAATTTAGAAAAAAACTTTGAAAAATAAAATAAGCCACTGGGTACTGATTTTTATTGGTATTAACCCTTCTGAAATTGTGATAATGTTCCCCTTTAAGAACAACGTTTCTCAAAATGCAATTGCAAGAAATTTAGGGATTTCAACATCTACGGTCCATAATATCATCAAAAGGTCCAGAAAATCTGAAGAAATCACTCCATGTAAGCAGCATGGCCGGAAACCAACATTGAATGACCGTGACTTTCGATCCCCCAGACGGCACTGTATCAAAAACCAACATCAATCTCTAAAAGGCATCACCACAGGGGCTCAGGAACACTTCAGAAAACCACTGTCACTAAATACAGTTTGTCGCTACATCTGTAAGTGCAAGTTAAAGCTCTACTAGGCTAAGCAAAAGCCATTTATCAACAACATCCAGAAAAGCTGCCGGCTTCACTGGGCCCGAGATCATCTAAGTTGGATTGATGCAGAATGGAAAAGTGTTCTGTGGTCTGACGAGTCCACATTTCAAATTGTTTTTGAAAATATTCGACATCGTGTCATCCGGACCAAAAGCGAAGCTAACCATCCAGACTGTTATCGACGCAAAGTTCAAAAGCCAGCATCTGTGATGATATGGTGGTGCATTAGTGCCCAAGGCATGGGTAACTTACACATCTGTGAAGGCACCATTAATGCTGAAACGTACATACAGGTTTTGGAACAACATATGCTGCCATCTAAGCGCCATCTTTTTCATGGACAGCCCTGCTTATTTCAGCAAGACAATGCCAAGCCACATTCAGCACGCGTTAAAACAGCGTGGCTTCGTAAAAAAAGAGTGCGGGTACTTTCCTGGCCCGCCTGCAGTCCAGACCTGCCTCCCATCGAAAATGTCTGGCTGTTATGAAGCGTAAAATACGACAGCGGAGACCCCGGACTGTTGAATGACTGAAGCTCTACATAAAACAAGAAAGGGAAAGAATTCCACTTTCAAAGCTTCAACAATTAGTTTCCTCAGTTCCCAAACGTTTATTGAGTGTTGTTAAAAGAAAAGGTGATGTAACACAGTGGTGAACATGCCCTTTCCCAACTATTTTGGCACGTGTTGCAGCCATGAAATTTTAAGTAAATTTTTATTTGCAAAAAATAAATAAAGTTTATGAGTTTGAACATCAAATATCTTGTCTTTGTAGTGCATTCAATTGAATAAGGGTTGAAACACTCAACACTATGAGCAGCTTTACAATATTTTCATGGATAAATGTCCGCCGCTTAGATATTTCAACAATCTTGGCTTGTATTACCGAAGCAGAACGAGCAGTGATACGCTCTTGTTGCTCGGCCAAATTTTCCCCATGTTCTGTCATATTTTTGATTAGTTCCAGTTTTAATTCAGTAAATCGTGTTTTCAGAACTGTCCTTCACATTTAATTCCTTCCTTCCAAAGGTCGGAAAACAAAGTTATGTCGATGAAGTAAGATCATATCTTTTAGGCGGCTGTTTCTGCGGCATTTGCTAACCAATTTCCATTATTGATGACACCAGTGATCGTGGTATCAGAAACAGACCTCATTGTTGCATTAATACCGTTCTTATCGCTGAAATCCCTCTATCCAGTTTCCTCCACCCAATTGACTGCAATTTTAACAAGCTGCTGACATTATTTTTAATCCTCCCAAGTCCACGCGATACAGAAGACATGCTGACCTATCAATTATTAATTAGCTTCCTAACAATTTCCCTAGTCCCGCACTATGATCTGAAATGCAACATGCCAAGGTCACATGGCACCAAGCGCTTGTAAACATGCTGATGAGCTCCTTTCTAACCTTCCTCTGGTTTTCCGGCATTAACGAGCAGCGTCAGGACGCTGCTTAGCATGCAGTCAACACCTGTTTCGCCTCCAGTAACATCTCGACGCCAGCTTCCCTTACCGAGACCGGCGTAGTAGTGTTGATAACGGGGTTCTTGGTATTCAGCTAATCCTCCATGCACCTACAGTTGCAGAGGGTAATGGAGGTTAACAAGAGCTTCGCTTACACAAGTTTCTTTGATACCAGGGAGAAAAGTACTGATTGCGCTATTTTTAATAACCTTGCATGGGCCTGCTCGTTTAACAGTCATCTGGGTCTGGCTGTGAATGCTCCAAAGCATTCACACACAAGGTTTTCTACACCAAAATTCATCTATTTGTTGTGTGAATGCATCTATTTATTGGGTGAATGCCCCAAAGCATTCACGCATATGGTTTTCTACACCAAAGTTAACCTATTTATTGTGTGAACGCATCTATTTTTTGGGTGAATGCTAAAAAGCATTCACACATATGGTTTTCTACACCAAAATTATCTTTTTTGTGTGTGAATGCATCTATTTATTGTGTGAATGCTCCAAAACATTCACACATGTTTTTTTTACACCAGAGTTCATCTATTGTGTGAATGCATATATTTATTGTATGAATGGTCCAAAGCATTCACACATATGTTTTTTTACACCAAAATTCATCTATTTGTTGTGTGAATGCATCTATTTATTGGGTGAATGCCCCAAAGCATTCACGCATATGGTTTTCTACACCAAAGTTAATCTATTTATTGTGTGAACGCATCTATTTATTGGGCGAATGCTAAAAAGCATTCACAAATATGGTTTTCTACACCAAAATTATCTTTTTTGTGTGTGAATGCATCTATTTATTGTTTGAATGCTCCAAAACATTCACACATGTTTTTTTTTTACACCAGAGTTCATCTATTGTGTGAATGCATATATTTATTGTATGAATGGTCCAAAGCATTCACACATATGGTTTTTTACACCAAAATTCATCTATTTATTGTGAGAACGCATCTATTTATCGGGTGAATGCTCCAAAGTACTCACACATATGGTTTTCTACACCAAAATTAATCTATTTATTGTGTGAATGCATCTATTTATAGGGTGAATGCTCCAAAGTATTCACGCATATGGTTTTCGACACCAAAATTCATCTTTTTTTTTGGAATGCATCTATTTATTGTGTGAATGGTCCAAAGGATTCACACACATGGTTTTCTACACCAAAATTCATCTATTTACTGTCTGAATGCCTTTATTTATTGTTTGAATGCTCGAAAGCATTCACAAATATGGTTTTCTACACCAAAATGTATCTATTTATTGTGTGAATGCATCTATTTATTGTGTGAATGCTCCAAAGCATTCACACATTTTTTTTTTACACCCGAATTCATATATTTAATGTCTGAATGCATCTATTTATTGGGTGAATGCATTTATTTATTGTGTGAATGCTCCAAAGCATTCACACGCATGGTTTTCCTCACCCAAATTCATCTATTTATTGTCTGAATGCATCTATTTATTGTGTGAATGCTCCAAATCATTCACAAATATGGTTTTCTACACCAGAATTTAAATGATTTATTGTGTGACTGCTCTAAAGCATTCACGCACATTGTTTTCCACACCAAAATTCATCCATTTATTGTGTGAATGCATGTATTTATTGTGTGAATGCTCCAAAGCATTCACACATGGTTTTCTACACCAAAATCAATCTATTTAATTTTCTTCTTCTTCCTTTCCAGATTTTGGCGCGTTCTACCTTCCACATTTTTCATCCGATTCAAACCGTTCCAATTTCAAACTGTTCAACCTATTTGGGAATCACAGGGTTTCCCTTGGCAAATTCCAAAAATTCCCAGATTTACCAGAATTCCTGGTTTTCCGGGACACTTTTCCCCATTCAAAATGAATTGGCCATTTTTCTAACTTCCACCATTTCCACATTTTTCAACCGATTAATACCATTCCACCTTCAACATATTCCACCATTCTGGAAATTCAATATATAATTTTTTCCAATTAAAAAAAAAAAAAATCCAGGAAATCTCAGAAATGCCCATAGGGCATTTCTGATGTCGCTTTTTGATGCAGAACCTCTTGAGGGATTGAAGGTCACTGGCATTCAATGTTGGTTTTCGGCCTTTCTCCAGATTCTCTGAACCTTTTGATGATATTACGGACGGTAGATAGGGGAATCCCTACATTCTTTGTGTGACAGTGGGAGGGGCTATGGGCTATTTACGTTGGAAAATGCCAGTTTTCTGACAGTCTGCTGTCTGTGACTGCCAGAGGTTACCTGTACTGAGCAAGAGCTCAGATCTCCATGCATCAAACATCCACTGAGGTGATTATTTTGATGATGAGATTATGTTGTGTTGTAGCCGGTTAAATGAGTTTTGTTGATTGCTAATTGATTTAGCTGAATCCGTTTTGATTATTTGATTCTTTACTTTAACATATTTGATTATTGACCTTTGATTGTGAATACATGTATTTTGTTATAATGGATTATTTACCTTTTTTATTTTTTGATTATTTTTAATATACTTATTTTTATGAATATTTAAGGCCTATTTAACACATGTGACTTTAAAATGGATTTAGAATATAAATGTACAATATATAATATCGTATAGTATAATCGCCTGTATCTATTACTATTGCAGATTTTGGGTGCTTTGTTTCCTCTTGTTGTTGTTCACCTTTTGACACTTTGGGATTTAAAAATAAATGTTTGTAAACTGTTACCAGCTGCGTGCCTTGCCATTCTTGGTTTAAAAGTCTGGGTTGCAAAAGTTACATACCTTCATCCGAGGCGGGGTGTGACACCTTGCAATAGCTCGTTGAGAAATATTGGACAATTTTGTTTAAGCATTAGTTGAAAAAATGGCGACCCTCACCCATCCTTGTTTGTGAATGACTGAGCATTTCATGGAAGCTGTTTTTATACCCAATCATGGCACCCACCTGTTCCCAATCAGCCTGTCCAAATAAGATGTTCCAAATAAGTGTCTGATGAGCATTACTCAACTTTCCAAGTTATTTTTGCTACTTGTGTTTTCCAGTTCCAACGTTAAGTCTTTGCAGTCTATTGAAATGTATATAACTTGAAAAGGATTTGTAAAATCATTGTATTTTGTTTTTATTTTTCACTCTGGCCTCTGGTGAGGGCGGTCGCACTCTCCGTTCCCTCCTTTCCTGATTGCTCTCTTTGTCTTTGTCCTTGTCTGAACTTTTTTAAAAGCCTCTTTCTTTGCGCTGCCCTCTAATCCAAATTTCAATATGAATATGATCAGCTCGACTCTTGACGCAATTGACACAGTCTTTTCGACTAGAAAAAGAAGTTCGGGGGAGCCTGGCTGCCCTGATGGAACCATCGCTGCGGGTTACGTGAGGGACTCCTGGAACACATGGAGGATCATGTGCCTCTCAGCCCTTTCAATCGAGGACGTCAAAGACAACTACCTATTTGGAGCTGTGATCGCGGGGCACTTGCTGATTGGGCTGGGCATTACTCTGGTGTATCGACAAATTCGGAAGACAATGGCAGCCACTCAAGGGGCCCAACGGCTGTTCAACGCAATGGAAGGATTGGGTCGGGCTGTGGGAACACAGACTGGAGCGATTTCTGAGTTGAATCGCAAAATGGATCTCATCTTGGAAAAGTTTGCAGAAAAGGAATAATGAATTGGAATCGAAGAAAATCCAGCATGGACCACAGAGGAGAAAAGTCACTATTTTGTCTTCTCGAAGAAAAACAACTTTTTTATCTACGATTTGGACTCCCTTAATGGCCTTGATACGGGAACAGGCTGTTCTGAAGAAAATCTCCCGAAGACTCCTCAAAGATAGACGCTTTTGACCTTCCTTTTTGTCAACAACATCTGTAGCCAAACTTTATCGGCCTCAGTCATACAAAAACATTCATCATCTCTCCCAAGTTAATTGGGCATATACACACGCATAATCCCCACCCTTGAAATCAACGCCTTCACCACCGCTTAATTCCTCTGGGGGTGTGGATATATATATATGTTTAATGTCTGCCAGGCTATGTGAGTTTTTTTCTTTGGACTCAGTCTAGACCCCTCCTGAGGGTCTAGCCTTAGACCAGGGGTCAGGAACCTTTTTGGCTGAGAGAGCCAAGAAGCAAAAATATTTGAAAATGTATTTCCGTAAGAGCCATATAATATTTTTCTTAACACTGAACACAACTAAACGCGTGCATTTTTAAGTAAGACCAACATTTCATGTCTCTTATTCTTTCTAAAAACATTGTTATTCTGAAGCTAAATGTGGAGGGGGCGTGGCCTGCGGGCCTGCAGCGAAGCAGGGTATTGCCAGGACCGGCCTCGAAATCAGCGACAGGTGCGTAGAAGGCCCAGCTGGGCCTTGTTATCTAATCACCTGTCGCTCTGTTTATAAGCAGCAGCTAGCAGGAGAGACGGGGTCGGGGCTGGAGCCAGAGTGCGAGCGAGAACGAAAGAGAAAAAGACAAATGCTGGAAAGCAACTGAGAGACTTACTGAAAAATAAAACAATACTGTAACCCTGAAACAGGCTCTCATGTCGGTGCTTGGTGGTCTGAAGAACCCCCAGGAGGGCAAGCCCCACACTAACCAATAATAAATAACTTACTTCTTACCATTAACACAACTTCTTGAACATTAAAATGCATGAGAATGTTTTATATTTTGAACATTATTTTTCATTACAAGTGGAATTATTCATTACTTATCATAATAAGCAGCGTCAGCTCAGATTTATCCGAGAGCCAGATGCGGTCATCGAAAGAGCCACATCTGCCCCCCACCCCCGTAACGTATGTCTGCTCTTAGCGGGACTGTGCCGAAAATGTAATTTCAGTTCTGATGTGTCTTGTACATGTTGGAATGGACAAATAAAGGATTTCTTCTTCTTCTTCTTCTTCTTCTATTTGCCATGTACACAACGTGCCAACTTCACTGGTACATCTAGCAACAAAAAGGTGTCTCCTAAATGCACACCCTTACATCAACCTTTCAAAGGTCAAATGAAGAGTAATGTCTCCCTTTCAAAAATGATGCCATCGCCTAAATCACCTCCTTTGCATCTTGTCCTGAACCAAGGGGAGGCTCTCAAGCCCGGATGGTTTCCGGATGGTTTCAATAAGTCAGACTTAATACATTTTGGGTAACATTTATATTCCTGTTCCATCTCTAGAAAACAGCAGGGGAACGTTGCATTATATCTTTGTCGCATCGTATTGAATTTGTGTGTAGTGACAATGGCGGGACCACAACTTCTGTTTGGATATTGCCTGCTCAGATTTCCCCGGGGTCTCTTGCAGTGTCTCACAAAAAAATGTCTCTCGCTCTCTCTCTGAGTCCAAGTTACAAACGACCCACTTTTGCACATGAAATGACTTGATTCCAAACAAGAAAATACATGATGCGACACCTGAATCGAGGCACATTCACTGCACTCATGAATGCATCTTTGATATACAACAACACCATTGACCTCCTTTTGACAGTGCAACACATTTGGTGCCCTGCCTACCATGTCCACACATGTCCATGCTGGCTGTCTCTCTCTCTCTCAAGAGAGAGAGAGAGAGACAGAGAGAGAGAGAGAGAGAGAGACAAATCAGGTCCATTTGTATCAATTTCAAAATCTATTAGGAGTGATGGAAAATGACTTTGAAATTAATTTCAAACTGTCGCCGTCATAAAAATCTTTGACTGAACAGGCAATGCTTGAATGCAACAAACAAGCACAAAAAGTCACTCTTACTATGATCATTTACAAACTGTCTTTACTGTAATTGTCAGTCAATCATCAGTGTCATTTTTGGCAAATTACATGTGTCTCTTTGTGTGTCCGAGTTAAAGGAAATAACTGTCTTCTTCTAATGCATTTATTACCGTATTTCTCGAGTATAAATCGCTTCGGAGTATAAGTCGTACCGGCCGAAAATGCATAATAAAGAAGGAAACAAACTAGAGATGTCTGATAATGGCTTTTTTGCCCATATCCGATGTTCTGATATAGATAGTACTTTATTAGGGATGGCATGGCGCAGTGGAAGAGTGACCCGAGGGTCACTGGTTCAAATCCCACCTAGAACCAACCTCGTCACGTCCGTTGTGTCCTGAGCAAGACACTTCACCCTTGCTCCTGATGGTTGCTGGTTGGCGCCTTGCATGGCAGCTCCCTCCATCAGTGTGTGAATGTGTGTGTGAATGGGTAAATGTGGAAGTAGTGTCAAAGCGCTTTGAGTACCTTGAAGGTAGAAAACCGCTATACAAGTACAACCCATTTATTGTTCAACTCTTAATCACCGATGCTGATATCAACCGATACCGATATACACAGTCATGGAATTAACACATTATTGTGTCTAATTTTGTTGTGATGCCTCGCTGGATGCATTAAATAATGTAACAAGGTTTTCCAAAATAAATCAACTCAAGTTATGGGAAAAAATGCCAACATGGCACTCCCATATTTATTATTGAAGTCACAAAGTGCATTATTTTTTTTAACATGCCTCCAAACAGCAGCTTGGAATTTGGGACATGCCCTCCCTGAGAGAGCATGAGGAGGTTGAGGTTGAGGTGGGCGCGGTGGGGGGGTTAGTGTGTATTGTAACGTCCCGCAAGAGTTAGTGCTGCAAGGGGTTCTGTGGTTTTTTTCTGTTGTGTTACGGTGCGGATGTTCTCCCGAAATGTGTTTGTCATTCTTGTTTGGTGTGGGTGTACACTGTGGCGCATATTTGTAACAGTGTTAAGGTTGTTTATACGGCCACCCTCAATGTCACCTGTATGGCTGTTGACCAAATATGCATGCATTCACTTGTGTGTGTGAAAATCCGTAGATATTATGTGACTGGGCCGCCACGCAAAATGCAGTGCCTTTAAGGTTTATTGGCGCTCTGTTCTTCTCCCTAAGTCCTTGTATACAGCGGCGTTTTATAAAGTCATAAATTTAAAATTTTGAAACAGATCCCGACAATTTTGAAACCGATACCGATCATTTCTGATATTACATTTAAAGCCTTTATCCGCCGCTAATATCAGCAGTCCGATATTATGAGACATCCCTAACATGTATAAGTATCATTTTTTGTGGAAATTCATTTGATAAAATCCAACAACAACAATAGACATTTCTCCCAATTTTTATTGGTTTGATATTTTACGGTAATGTGTTAGTTTTCATAACATGGTCACTACTGCCTACTTTCTCTTGTTATATTCTTATTTTACTGTTATATTTTTATTCCCATTGTTGCTTTTTATATTTTATTTTTATTGTAATATTTCTCTATTTTGTTTCCATTTAAACCCCCATTATTTACTTTTTTTAAATTGATATCAACTCTGTACACTGCTGCTGGAATTTGAATTTTCCTGAAGGAACTCTCCTGAAGGAATCAATAAAGTACTATCTATCTATCTATCTATCTATCCATCTATCTATCTATCTATCTATCTATCTATCTATCCATCCATCCATCTATCTATCTATCTAATAATTTCACGGATAAGTCGCTCCAGAGTATAAATCGCACCCCCGGCCAAACTATGAGAAAAACTGTGACTTATAATCGGAGAAATACGGTACAATCTTTTACAAACATTGCTGTGGTCTGGAACGGCACACAACAACTATCAGAAATACATATATTGTGTCAAGAGACATGCAAATAACTCAACTCTGTACACTGCTGCTGGAATTTTAATTTTCCTGAAGGAACTCTCCTGAAGGAATCAATAAAGTACTATCTATCTATCTATCTATCTATCTAAATATAAAATAAACACAGAGGACATAAATAAAGGAAATTACATGAGCGCAAATATACCTACAAACGAGGCATAATGATGCAATATGTACATACAGCTAGCCTAAATAGCACGTTAGCATTGATTAGCTTGCAGTGATCAAATATGACTGATTGGCACGCCACACAAGTCAATAACGTCAACAAAGCTCACCTTTGTGCATTCACGCACGGCATAAAAAGTTTGGTGGACCAAATGATACAGAGAAGGAGCGGCATAAAACATGTCTTTCTGTGACATCAATAAAGGAAAGTTGTGTATGTAAACAATCTACGGTAAGAAAAGTAAGTAAAGAAAGTAAGACAATGTAAAAACAATAACATAAAAAAATAGAAATGAATGAAAATGATACTGGACCAGCAGCACACACATTCACCTGTGCTTCAAGGACTGTATCCCTTGCAGACTGTATTGTTCTATATTGTAGGAACCAGAATATTAATAACAGAAAGAGAGAACCCCTTTTGTGTGAATGAGTGTAAATGGGGGAGTGAGTTTTTTTTGGGTTGGTGCTCTAATTGTAAGTGTATCTTGTGTTTTATGTTGGTTTAATAAAAAAATAAATAAAAAAACAAAAAAAAAAACTTTAGTACGGTTAAGGTCCGCCAAAATTAGGTCGAAACGGCGTTCGCCAAATACTCTCATCAGTGAAGCATTATCAATATAAAGATTGGGATTTCTAACAATTAGGAAGGTTTGTATAATGTTTACGGAAACCATTTTTTCCACTTTTAAAAAAGCTCCAGGGAGCCACAAGTGCGGCACTATAGAACCCCGTCTTAGGGTATGGCTGGCGACCAGTCCAAGGTGTACTCTGCTGGGATAAACTCCAGCTCACCCGTCACCCCATAACGTAAACCAGTGGTTCTCAAATGAGGGTACGAGTACCCCTGGGGGTACTTGAAGGTATGCCGAGGGGTACGTGAGATTTTTTTTTAAATATTCTAAAAATAGCAACGATTCAAAAATTCTTTATAAATATATTTATTTAACAAAATGTGAATGTAAGTTCATGAAATGTGAAAAAAAATACAACAATGCAATATTTATTCTGTGTTGACAGCTAGATTGTTTGTGGACAAGTTCCATAAATATTGATGTTAAAGATTTATTTTATTGTGAAGAAATGTTTAGAACTAAGTTCATGAATCCAGATGGATCTCTATTACAATCCCCAAAGAGGGCACTTTAAGTTGATGATTACTTCTATGTGTAGAAATCTTTATTTATAATTGAATAACTTTATTTTTCAACACGTTTTTAGTTATTTTTATATCTTTTTTTCCAAATAGTTCAAGAAAGACGACTAAAAATCAGCAATATTTTGCACTGTTACACGATTTAATCAATCATAAACTGATGACATAGTGCTGTATTTTACTTCTTTATCTCTTTTTTTCAAACAAAAATGCTTTGCTCTGATTAGGGGGTACTTGAATTTAAAAAATGTTCACAGGGGGTACATCACTAAAAAAAAGGTTGAGAACCACTGACGTAAATGACCGCCATAACCACAACACCAGGGGGAGCTCCACAAACCACATTAAACCCTGATTCCGATCTAACAAAGGTCTTAACTCATTCTCCTTTTATGCCACATCAATGTGGAATGCACACCCAACGGGTGTAAAAGAAAGTGCATCTCTATCTTCCTTCAAAAGCACACTAAAAGAACACCTCCAGGCAACTTCAACCCGAAACTAATACCCTCCTTCCGCCACATCCCACCTCCCTGGATTGTAAATAATCAAATGTATATACTTGTTCTTATGCTTTCTGGACTCACTATGTTCTCTGTACATATCCTACCAAGTCAGACCTACACTGTTTCAATGTCCATTTCTCTGATGATGCAATTGTTGATGACTGATATCAACCAACCACCCCCCCCCCCCCTACTACCCACCCCGCAGATTGTAAATAATGTAAATAATTCAATGCATATACTCTGATGATTAAATTGTATGATGACTGTATTATGCTGATAGTATATATTTCTACCATGAATTGATTAACATGGACTCCGACTTAAACAAGTTGAAAAACTTATTGGGGAGTTACCATTCAGTGGTCAATTGTGCGGAATATGTACTGCACTGTGCAATCTACTAATAAAAGTCTCAATCAATCAAACGGCCGGTACAAAAAAATTGATTAATTAAAACAATGTCAGTCATTCAAAATGGATAGAAACGTTCCACTAATTCAACCAACCATTCACACAGGTATAAATCAAGGACTTAAATGGAGAAAGAGGACATAGTTCAAAGCCGACTTCCCTTCCCCGCTCTCGCCTCGCTCTCGGATGGAAAGTGGACGGCTCAGAAGACACAGAAGCCATTTTCGGAAACGAGATTGGAGGGGAAAGTTTAAAAATACAGGAGGTGGGAAGAAAAAGGAGGAGACAAGGGGAATGATGGCGTGTGGGAGGAAGCCTGGCCTGGCACGTCACCGCATGTTCTTTAGTAGAAGGTGAAATATGTTGAGGAACGATGATGACGGCAGACACATTGGCTCAAAGCTCCTTCAATGTACTTATATGAGACATGTGGACTCAAAAACTCAAGACGAGGACATTTCCGAACTAAAGTTTGAACGAAAACAGATGCACGAGTGACAACATATGGTCTATTATGATGAACTTGATGAATCGTATAAAATTTGTTTATGATGTATATTTTCTGCTGGATCTACTCTCTATTTTATGCTGCAGCTGTTACAGATACTGTAATAATGTACATGGTAATTGTTACATATTGTATATATGATATAAACTGGTAATATATCAGTATACAGTATATCATATACTGTACATATGTAAATATTAAATTTTTTATTTTATATTGCTACTACAGTACATTTTTAGTTTATTTTATACTTGCAGTGTCCTTTCCATCCTTTGTAACTGAGCCATATTTGCCAACCCTCCCGGATTTTCCGGGAGACTCCCGAAATTCAGCGCCTCTCCCAAAAACCTCCCGGGACAAATTTTCTCCTGAAAATTTCCCGAAATTCAGGCAGAGCTGGAGGCCACGCCTCCTCCAGCTCTATGAAGACCTGAGTGATGTGTATGAGAGCGTGTCTGCTCAATGACTTTATAACTGCAGAATGATCGAGGGCGAGTAATTGGTTTCTTATGTGGGTTTATTGTTAGGCAGTTTCATTAACGTCCTCTCAGCACAGTAACAACACACAACAACAGCAGTCACGTCTACGTCCACCACTCTAACCTTAAGGCAGTTTGTCTGCCGTAAACAGCATGTGACACTCAAACAGGACAATACTGCCATCTACTGTACATGCACCAGCACAACACCTCCAGGCAACTTGAACCCTTTATCCTCCTCCATTCACATCCCATACCCCCGGATTGTAAATAACCTAATGTATTTCTAATGTATATACTTGTTCTTATGCTATGTGAACTCACTATGTTCTCTGCTGGCTGTACATATCTTACTAAGTCACACCTACACTGTTTCAATGTCCATTTCTCTGTTGATGCAATTGTTGATGACTGAAGTACTGATATCAATCAAAGCTCCTCATCCCACCCCCCGGATTGTAAATAATTAAATGTATATACTATGATGATTAACTTGTGTGGTGACTGTATTATGCTGATAGTATATATTTGTACCAGGACGTAAACAATTTGAAAAACTTATTGCGTTGTTACCATTTAGTGGTCAATTGCCTGTAAACGGACCTCGACGCCCCCACTCCTGTCCCTGGACAGCCGAGCTTGCCTTGCCCTCCCTGGACTTCAGCACCTCGCTCAACACACACCTTCAACAACTCCTGGTAACACTCCTCAGATAATCACTACGCATAGTCACACCATAGGTTTTTTTGGTTTAACTCGCAAGTCACACTTGTATTAATAAATACGCCTAGAGCTAACGACATCCCTGCCTTTGTGCAGTCTCCTTCCCCCACTGTACCGTAACAAAATAAATAATAATATTTGGTTTAATATCATTTGACAGGTTGGATACAGTATATGGGGTAACAAACTGTCTGATTGTGGCCCGCTCCCTGTATGATCAGTGTCAGAGCTTGGTCCGCATTGCCGGCAGTAAGTTGGACCCGTTTCCAGTGAGGGTTGGACCCTGCCAAGGCTGCCCTTTGTCACCCATTCTGTTCATAACCTTTATGGATAGAATTCCGAGGCCTAATCAGGGCGTTGAGCGCATCTGGTTTGGTGGCTGCTGGATTAGGTCTCTGCTTTTTGCAGAGGCCAAGGTTTCAGCTCTCACTGGATCGGTTCGTAGCAGAGTGTGAAGCGACTGGGATGGGAATCAGAGTGGAGAAAGGTGGAGTGCCATCTACGGGTTGGGGAGGAGACCCTGCCCCAAGTGGAGGAGATCAAGTACCTAGGAGTCTTGTTCACGAGTGAGGGAAGAGTGGGTCGATCGTAAGATCGACAGGCGGATCCGTGAGGCGTTTGCAGTAATGCGGACGCTATATCGATCCGCTGTGGTGAAGAAGGAGCTGAGCCGGAAGGCAAAGCTCTCAATTTACCA
>NC_084631.1:17334338-17354338 GCF_033978795.1 Nerophis ophidion | reverse complement strand
TGGCAATATAGTGTATATAGTTACTCTACATGCCGTCAGCTTTCTGACCGTGACTACATTTTTTTAGCCCAATGCGGCCCCAAAATCAAAAAGTTAGGACACCCCTGCTCTAACCATTACTTCCATTTCTAATATTGTGTTGAAACATTACAGTTGATGTTGATCATGGGTGTCAAACTCTGGCCCGCGGGCCAAATTTGGCCCGCTACGTAATTTCACTTGGCCCTTGAGGCAATATCAAATTAACATTAGAGCTGGCCCGCCGTTGTAACAATGCATTCACCGCTAACAATCTCACTTGCCAACCCTATCGATTTTCCCGGGAGACTCCCGAAGTTCAGTGCCCCTCCCGAATTTCATCCCGGACAACAATATTTGGAGTGGGCTTTAAAGGCACTGCCTTTGGCGTTCTCTACAACCTGTCTCCACGTCCGCTTTTCCTCTATACCAGGGGTCGGCAACCCGCTGCTCTGGAGAAGCATGCAGCTCTTTAGCGCCGCCCAAGTCGCTCTCTGGAGCTTTTTTAAAAATACATGAAAAATGGAAATGATGAGGGGAAAAAACATATATATTTTTTTTAATTTGGTTTCTGTAAGCAGGACAAACAAGACACAAACCTCCCTAATTGCTATAAAGCACACAGTTTATATGCTTCACTGATTCAAGTATTTGGCGAGCGCCGTTTTGTCCTACTAATTTTGGCGGTCCTTGAACTCACCATAGTTTGTTTACTTGTATAACTTTCTCCGACTTTCTAAAATGTGATTTATGCCACTTCTTTTTCCGTCTCATTTTGTCCACTAAACTTATAAACTTAAAAGGTAAGTTTTGTTGATGTTATTGACTTATGTGGAGTGTGCTAATCAGACATATTTGGTCACAAATCGATGCTAAAATGCTATTTAGGCTAGCTGTATGTACATATTGCATCATTATGCCTCACTTA
This sequence comes from Nerophis ophidion, assembly GCF_033978795.1. Lineage (NCBI taxonomy): Eukaryota > Metazoa > Chordata > Actinopteri > Syngnathiformes > Syngnathidae > Nerophis > Nerophis ophidion. Next base: position 17,353,392 of record NC_084631.1, on the reverse strand, counting down.
TAGCTATATTTGAGCTCATTTTGTTTCCTTTAAGTCCTCTTAATTCAATGTATATCTCATGACACACTAGCTCTATGTAATATGGCTTTTAATTTTTTGTGGCTCCACACAGATTTGTTTTTGTATTTTTTGTCCAATATGGCTCTTTCAACATTTTGGGTTGCCGACCCCTGCTCTATACAAACAGCCCAGTCACCTAATACATGCCGGCTTATACACACACACACAAGTGAATGCATGCATACTTGGTCAACAGCCATACAGGTCACACTGAGGGTGGCTGTATAAATAACTTTAACAATGCTACAAATATGCGCCACACTGTGAACCCACACCAAACAAGAATGACACAACAGAACAAATTTCCAGAACGCCTTGCAGCACTAACTCTTCCGGGACGCTACAATATACACCCCCCGCTATCACCAAACCCCGTCCACCTCAACCCTACCGCCGAAAAGAGGCATTCAATTTTTATTCTTGGTTGTGGGCGGGGCGTTGTTGGGGGCATGGTTAAAAGGGGAGGAGTATATTTACAGCTATCCATTTATCACGGGGGACGCTAGTGCCTATATAAGCTACAATCGGGCGGAAGGCAGGGTACACCCTGGACAAGTCGCCACCTCATCGCAGTATGTGTAGAAATCTTTATTTATCATTGAATCACTTGATTATTTTTCAATAAGTTTTTAGTTATTTTTATATCTTTTTTTCAAAATAAATCAAGAAAGACCACTACAAATGAGCAATATTTTGCACTGTTATACAATTTAATAAATCAGAAACTGATGCTGTATTTTACTTCTGCAGTCTGGGGTTCAATCCCAGGCTCGGGATCTTTGTGTGTGGAGTTTGCATGTTCTCCCCGTGAATGCGTGGGTTCCCTCCGGGTACTCCGGGTTTCTCCCACTTCCAAATACATGCACCTGGGGATATGTTGATTGGCAACACTAAATTGGCCCTAGTGTGTGAATGTGAGTGTGAATGTTGTCTGTCTATGTGTTGGCCGTGCGATGAGGTGGCGACTTGTCCAGGGTGTGCCCCGCCTTTCCGCCCGATTGTAGCTGAGATAGGCGCCAGCGCCCCCCGCGATCCAAAAAGGGAATAAGCGGTAGAAAATGAATGGATGGATGGATGAATCTTTTTTTTTTTCAACCAAAAATGCTTTGCTCTGATTAGGGGGTACTTGAATAAAAAAAATGTTCACAGGGGGTACATCTCGGAAAAAAGGTAGAGAACCACTGCTCTAAAAGCCGTAGATGTTATTGTCACATATGAATGTACAGTAGATGGCAGTATTGTCCTGTTTAAGAGTGTCACAACATTGCTGTTTACGGCAGACGAACTGCTTTACGATAGACGAAAACGTGACTGCTGTTGTTGTGTGTTGTTGCCGCGCTGGGAGGACGTTAATGAGACTGCCTAACAATAAATCCACATAAGAAACCAAGAACTCGCCCTCAATTATTCTACAGTTATAACGTTATTAGGGAGGCACTCTGTTTATATTGTGGGAAAGCGGACGTGAAAACAGGCTGTCAACACGTCACTCGGGTCCGCATGGAGTTGGAGGGGGCGTGACCTCCAGCTCCGCCTGAATTTCAGGAGATTTTCGGGAGAAAATTTGTCCCGCTAGGTTTTCGGGAGAGGCACTGAATTTCAGTAGTCTCCCGGAAAAACCGGGAGGGTTGGCAATTATGGCATATAATCACAACAGTATGATGATTCTATGTGTCTACATTAAAACATTCTTGTTTATACTGCATTAATATATGCTCATTTGAAACTTTCATGCAGAGAGGGAAATCGCAACTAAGTCAATTGACCAAAACTGTATTTATTAAACAATTATTAAGCAATGGCACAAACATTCATGTCATTTCAAAACATAAAGTGAAAGATTGTCAGAGACATTTTAAGCGTCAAATGAAAATGAGCTTTATAATAGGAAATCAAATAGTGTTTGTCCTTCGCTATGTGGTAAGTTACTACAAACATTATTAAATTCTGTTGTTGACTATTTTTTTAATACGGTGTTGTGGAAATGTTTGCTTCTGCATTTTTGATGGTTTGGGCGTGTGGCACCGAATGGAGATGTTGAAATGCGGAGTAAGCACTCTTCATTCTCTAGCGGGTGACTTTTCAAATGATGCTACATATTAGCAGTAATGCTACTTTTTATAGCAACGCTTTTGCCGCACGCTTGACAAATTAGGGTTGTCTTTTCTACACATTCCCGCTTGGAAGCCAAACCACCGCCAGCCGATAGACCCCCTGCTGTTTTTCTTGGGAATTAAATTATTCCTTCTTTCGCACCTTCTTTCTCTCGTATTACCACTCGCACGGCTCTGCTAGCATCACAGCTAATGTTACCCATGCTGCTACCTCTCTGCTCCGCGAGGGCGTACACGTATGTGACGTGTGGCGTGACAGTATGTGACGTGTGTAAGAAGGTGCCCTTGCTGTCTGTGAGAAGGAGAGACAGGAAAGAGGGAGAAAAGCATGCAGTGTAATGCCCGCAGCTAAAAGCAACTGCGTGAGAAACTATACTTGAATATCACAATTTAATCATTTTCTATAAATCCTGTTTCCATATGAGTTGGGAAATTGTGTTAGATGTAAATATAAACGGAATACAATGATTTACAAATCATTTTCGACCCCATATTCAGTTGAATATGCTACAAAGACAACATATTTGAAGTTAAAACTGATAAACATTTTTTTTTTTTGCAAATAATCATTAATTTTAGAATTTGATGCCAGCAACACGTGACGAAGAAGTTGGGAAAGGTGGCAATAAATACTGATAAAGTTGAGGAATGCTCATCAAACACCTATTTGGAACATCCCACAGGTGTGCAGGCTAATTGGGAACAGGTGGGTGCCATGATTGGGTACAAAAGCAGCTTCCATGAAATGCTAAGTAATTCACAAACAAGGATGGGGCGAGGGTCACCACTTTGTAAGCAAATTGTCGAACAGTTTTGGAACAACATTTCTCAACGAACTACTGCAAGGAATTTAGGAATTTTACCATCAACGGTCCGTAAAATCATCAAAAGGTTCAGAGAATCTGGAGAAATCACTGCACGTAAGCGATGATATTACGGACTTTTGATCCCTCAGGCGGTACTGCATCAAAATCCGACAGTGTGTAAAGGATATCACATGGGCTCAGGAACACTTCAAAAAACCACTGTCACTGAATAAAGTTGGTCGCTACATCTGTAAGTGCAAGTTAAAATTCTACTATGCAAAGCGAAACCCATTTATCATCCACACCCAGGAACGCCGCCGGCTTGGCTGGGCCCGAGCTCATCTGATGCAAAGTGGAAAGTGTTCTGTGGTCTGACGAGTCCACATTTAAAATTATATTGGGAAACTGTGGACGTGGTGTCGTCCATAACAAAGAGGAAAATAACCACTCGGATTGTTATAGGTGCAAAGTTCAAAAACCAGCATCTGTGATGGTATGGGGGTGTATTAGTGCCCAAGGCATGGGTAACTTACACATCTGCGAAGGCACCATTAATGCTGAATGCTCCATACAGGTTTTGGAGCAACATATGTTGTCATCCAAGCAACATTATCATGGAAGCCCCTGTTTATTTCAGAAAAAAAATGCCAAGCCACGTGTTACAACAACGTGGCTTCATAGTAAAAAAGTGCGGGTACTTTCCTGGCCCGCCTGCAGTCCAGACATGTCTCCCATCAAAAATGTGAGGCGCATTATGAAGCGTAAAATACGACAACAAGACCCCGTGCTGTTGAACAACTTAAGCTGTACATCAACCAATAATGGTAAAGAATTCCACTTTCAAAGCTTCAACAATTAGTTTCCTCAGTTCCCAAACGTTTATTGAGTGTTGTTAAAAGAAAAGGTGATGTAACACAGTGGTGAACATGCCCTTTCCCAACTACTTTGGTATGTGTTGCAGCCATGAAATTCAAAGTTAATTATTATTTGCAAAAAAAAAAAGTTTATGAGTTTGAACATCAAATATCTTGTCTTTGTAGTGCATTCTACTGAATATGGGTTGAAAAGGATTTGCAAATCATTGTATTCCGTTTATATTTACATCTAACACAATTTCCCAACTCATATGGAAAAAGGGTTTGTATATCGCAGAGACAAACCCGCGATATATCAAGTATATCGATATATCGCTCAGCCCAAACACATACCAGAATAAACCTGCTTGTACTTATGCAAGTGTGGGGATAAAAACAATGGTGTATGTAAAGACTTTGATAATGTTGACGTTTGTTCCTCTTCCAAAAAAAAAAAAACACCCCATATGGAAGCATCACATCATAAGAGCGGGAACAGGATCAACAGCGGCCTACATCATGCTTGTCAAAGTCAAAGGAACTCAAAAAGGTGAACTCCGTCCAACTCTGCGTGGTAATTGGCCAATAAAACAAAACCATGAGCCCTTGCAAATGTTTTCTGGCCCCGGGGGGCAATTACACAAATGAAAAAAGAGCGAGTGCCAATCTTATCTAACCGACGATATGATGAGTCCGTAATGAAGACTAATATATCGCTCATAAAGAGTCGGTTGATGGATTCGGTGTGATATACCCGGAGTGCGCAGTGTACCGTGATGTTAACGTGCAAGGGTAGTCGACGCCTGGCATAGAAAAGCGTGGCCTGCTTGCGTCATTTAATAGGAAATTCCATAGCCAGTTTCTTTTTACTGACAGCACTTAAAAGCACAGACGTGCCATAATTCAACATTATGTAGCCTGAATCTGGAACTAACACAGTGATGTTTGGGTAGGTGGTAAAATTGAGCAGGAGGAGTATACGCTGTTGATTTGGGGGATTGGACCACAGGATTATGGCGACCGGTCTTTTCAGGACCTGATCATCAACATGGCCGTCGTGCTCTGCAGTTTTCTTGTTTCTCCTTTGATGGACTTAATTTCCTCAGGGATACAATTAAACTTCTGCTTTTTTCCTCTTTTCAATCCATCAATGTCAATCAATGTTAATTTATATAGCCCTAAATCACAAATGTCTCAAAAGGACTGCACAAACCACTACGGCTACAACATCCTCGGAAGAATCCACATAAGGGCAAAGAAAACTCACACCCAGTGGGACGTCGGTGACAATGATGACTATGAGAACCTTGGAGAGGACCACAAATGTGGGCAACCCCCCATCCCTAGGGGACCGAAAGCAATGGATGTCGAGCGGGTCCAACATGATACAGTGAAAGTTCAATCCATAGAGGATCCAACACAGCCGCCAGAGTTCAGTTTAAAGCGGATCCAAGACAGCAGCGAGAGTCCCGTCCACAAGAAACCATCCCAAGCGGAGTCGGATCAGCAGCGTAGAGATGTCCCCAACTGATACACAGGCGAGCGGTCCATCCTGGGTCCCGACTCTGGACAGCCAGTACTTCATCCATGGCCATTGGACAGGACCCCCTCCACAAGGGAGGGGAGGGGGACAGAGGAGAAAAAGAAAAAGAAGCGGCAGATCAACTGGTCTAAAAAGGAGGTCTATTTAAAGGCTAGAGTATACAAATGAGTTTTAAGGTGAGACTTAAATGCTTCTACTGAGAAGCATTTAAGTCAGCCCGAACAGAAAACGCTCTATAGCCCGCAGACTTTTTGTGGGCTTTAGGAATCACTAATAAGCCGGAGTCCTTTGAACGCAGATTTCTTGCCGGAACGTATGGTATAATACAATCTGGAAGATAGGATGGAGCTAGACCGTGTAGTATTTTATACGTAAGTAGTAAAACCTTGAAGTCACATCTTAAGTGCACAGGAAGCCAGTGCAGGTGAGCCAGTATAGGCGTAATATGATGAAACTTTCTTGTTCTTGTCAAAAGTCTAGCAGCCTCTTTTAACGTTTAGTTTCCAAAAACGATTTGAAATGTGGACTCAGAACACTTCTCTACTTTGCATCAGTCCATTTTAGATGAGCTCGGGCCCAGCAAAGCCGGGGGCGTTTCTGGGTGTTGTTGATAAATGGCATTCGCTTTCCATCGTAAAGTTCTAACTTGCACTTGCAGATGTAGCGACCAACTGTAGTCACTGACAATGGTTTTCTGAAGTGTTCCTGATCCCATGTGGTGATATTCTGTACGTACTGATGTCGCTTTTTGATGCAGTACCACCTTAGGGATCGAAGGTCATGGGCATTCAATCTTGGTTTTCAGCTCTGCAGTGATTTCTCCAGATTTCTCAGAACCTTTTAATGATATAACGGACCGTAGATAGCAATAACGCGTTGAGAAATGTTGCTCCTAAACTGTTGGACAATTTGCTCATGCGATTGTTCGCAAAAGTGGTGACCCTCGCCCAATCCTTGTTCGTGAATGACTAATCATTTCATGGAAGTGGCTTTTATACCCATGGCACCCATCTGTTCCCAATTAGCCTGTTCACCTATGGGATTTTCCAAATAAGAGTTTGATGAGCGTTCAACTTTCTCAGTCTTTTTGCCACTTGTGCCAGCTTTTTTTAAACATGTTGCAGACATCATCAACGTGGTCGTCGTGCTCTGCAAATTGCTCATTTCTACTTTGTTGGACTGAATTGCCTCATGGATACAATTATACTTTTGTCCCTGCCAAACTAGGCAGATGATCCAACATGTCTTTTTTAATAGTTTTAGTTCAGTTTAGCAGCATCACGGCTACGTCCATTCAAAAGCCCATAGAGATAATTGCTAATTTAGCATCGCTCCGAACACCATCAACATATAAACGAACGTACTTCTAACACGACCGCTTTATTCCAGTTTATATGGTAGCTGAATCTTTTCCCTAAAGATACAATGTCGAAAATACATTTGTTTTTTCATAGTTGTTGCCCTTTTATTGGGTTTTGTTTACTTTTCCAATTAATACCAAATCGGCAGAGCAGAATTGAATTGGCTAGACTGCGGTAGGAGATATCTGAGTCTTTTATTTTCCTCTTGGACTTATGAACATATTTATTTTACCTTTTCATACAAACTTGACACAAACGGAGATGTTAATGTAGTTTCTCCGTTTATTGTTCAAATGTCACTAATTATAAGAAATACAGGCTATTACAGTATTTTTTTTTATTATAAGGCGCACTTAAAATCTTTTTTTTTTCTCAAAACCCGACAATGCGCCTTATGTACCGAATAATTCTGTTTTTTCTTACCGAACTCGAAACTATTTTATTTGGGTAATGGTGAAATGATAAGTGTGACCAGTAGATTGCAGTCAAACATAAGAGATACATGTAGATGGTAATATGATTCAAGTAAACAACACCAAGATTTCATACGTTCCATTGAAAATATAGAACATTACACACGGCACTCAAAAATCTTTCCAAATATTTTAGTACGACTCTGGTAAGCTATGAAGCCGCACCGCTTGATGAATTGTACTGTGCTTCAACATACGAGTATTATTATGTTGGGTGTATAAGGTCAGACATTATCTGGTGTTTTGTTTCGCAATATTATGCAATAGCGGCTTTTCTTACCTCGTGGGACCTGCTGATCTGTATTTGAGATCTGCACAAGTCCTGAAAATTTGTGCGCGTCCTACGCCATAGTCGACACGCTTCTTCTTGTTATGGGACATTCATCCTCCGCTGTGGCCATTTCTAATATAAAGTAGTGTACATTTCTTGCTTATTTCTGCCCACAAAAGTGCTAAAACATACCGGTGTAGTGAGTTGACATTATTCACCCAAGGAACTTTAGTAATTAGAGAGTTCCAGTCGGACGTTTTTTCATGGGACACACTTCCCGTGTTGTTGTTGCAAAAGTGAGCCACAGATGAGGAGATGCTGCTCCGTTATCAATTTAAGTAAAGTTTGAATATCATCAAAACAGTTAGCTCCATCTTTTGAAACTTCTTCTCCTACCGTCCTTGCACGCTACACCGCTACAACACAGATGACGGGGAGAAGACGTTGTCAAAGGTGAGCCACGTAAATAAGACCGCCCAAAAATCGGCGCATCCTGAAGCGACTGTCAGAAAGTGACTTGAAGATGGTCTGTAAACATAATCTATGCAACATTTTGACCAAAGAACTACCATTACACGTTATGTAGACCACAAGGAAGTGTTTTACATTTAGAAAAAAAAATCAATAAAATGACTCTTTTAGTGCGCCTAATATATGAAAAAATATCAAAAATAGACCATTTATCGCTTTATAATACGGTCCACGCTACGGTCCGAAAAAAATACGGTACATTTCTTTGTGCAAATATATTTTATTAGATTTTACAGTTAAAATGACAAAGAGTCACATCCACTCATACACACACACATACACACTTGAGGAGAGAGGTGCACATGAACTTTAACAACTCAAGGTTTACAGTACAGACATTATTAGAAAATATACCCATATATTGTATATATATATACATACACACACACATATATATATCCATACATATATATATATACATATATATCCATCCATCCCGCTGCGGCTCACGATCAGCAGGCTATCGAGATCACAGCAAAATAGGTGAACATACCTCGGCATCAAGGATCCTCAGGAAGTGTTCACAAGATCACCTCCCGAGGGCCTGTCCACCGTACACACTTAGAGGGGAAAAAAAGGAAAAGTTACAGGGCTTGATCAATACAAAACAATAATCACAAAAAAAAAAACAACAAAAAAGCAAGTAAACCATGACAAAACCATATCAGAAGAGACACAAGAAAAACAAATGTAGTGTTGAATCAGTACAAAAGATAATAACAATAAAAAATAAAAATAAAAAAGGAATACAACTACAAAAAAATGGCAGTTTAGTTTTCCTTTAAATGTCTATAAGTTATGCTTCAATATATGTCAGTAAAGGTTTCCAGGTTAATTCCCATTTATTCATATTTGTAGAGTTTATAAATCTTATTTTTTCAAGAGTCATTACATTCACAAGTTCATTTAACCAGTTCCTGAAGTTGGGTGCAGATAGAGTATTCCAGTCTCTGAGAATGAGTCTTTTGGCCAAAACCGTCCCAAGCAGCAACACAGTTCTAATATGTTTTGGAAGCTTTTGTGTTTCTGAAGACCACCCAAATAAGATCATATCCCTATCAGGGACAATTTTTCTCTGATATACCCCCGAGTAAAAAAAGAAAATGCTGGACCAAAATGATTGAATAATTGGACATCCCCAAAACGAGTGAGACAATGATCCTTCAGCAGACCATTTATCACAAAGTGGAGATGTATCCGGATAAAATTTGTGTAATAAAACTTTAGAATAGTAAAAACGATGAATCACTTTAAACTGTATGAGCCTATGTCTGCTGTTAATTGAGCACTTGTGAATTTGAGAGAGTGTCTGTTCCCATTGCTGATTGGGTATTGTTGTTCTTAGTTCCTGTTCCCATGCTCTTTTAACACTGTCTGCTGATGTCATAGACATAATGAAGCAGCTGACAAATTTAGCGATAGACTTTTTACTTGTGGGTGGTAAATTTAATAGTTCTAAAAGAGGATGTTTTTCATTTACCAACTGAGACTTTGAAATGTTTTCTTTAATAAATGTTTTTACCTGCAAATAGCAAAACCAACTGAATTGGGACAAATTTAATTTGATTCGCAATTGCTCAAATGACACAATACTCGCCTCGACATAAATGTCTTTTATGCATTTAATTCCATTTGAGTACCAGTCAAAAAATGTTTTATCTGTTATCGATGGAATAAATGCATGATTGTGATATATTGGTGAATACATAGTTACATTGGAAATATTCAATTGTTTTTTAATTTGAGAAATAATTTTGATAGAATTTCGTACTACAACACTATGACTTATTGATTTAATTGAAGAGACTGGTTTAGTAAAAAGTAACGATAGCAATGATGTATAAGGTTTCACTAATGACTGCAGTTCCAATTTCAGCCATAAGGGAGCAGAATTAAGAGATTCATTATTTGGGGACTCCATCTTCCAATAGGTCAATGCGTTCAGATTTGATGCCCAATAATAATTTTTGAACATTGGAAGATCCAGTCCCCCTTCCTCTGTAGATCTAAATAAGTGCTTTTTGGATATTCTGCGTTTTTTACATCCCCACACAAAATCTAGAACTAAAGATTCAAGTTTTTTGAAAAAATCTACAGGAATTACAATTGGTAAATTTTGAAAAAGATAAATAAATTTGGGCAGAGTGATCATTTTAATAGCATTCACCTTGCCTAACATAGAGAGAGGTAGGGTCTTCCAATACTCAATACACACTTTCAGTTTCTCAAAGGCTTCAATAAAGTTCAACTTTAGTAATGATTCATAATTTTTAGATATTTTTAAGCCAAGATAGGATATGTAATTTTCTGCGACTTTAACTGGATTTTGACTGATGTCAACGTTATCTCCTAGGAACATAAGCTCACTTTTGGACCAGTTTATTTTATAACCAGATATTCTACCAAAAGAGTCTACATATTCTAAAAGAAGTGGTAGTGCAACTTCTGGCTCAGTGAGTGTAACAAGTACATCATCTGCATAAAGGGAGATGAGACTCTCTGATGAGCCCACTGAAAATCCTTTAATATTAGAGTTCATTCTTAAACCAATAGCCAGTGGTTCGAGGGCCAAATTGAAGAGTAAGGGCGAAAGGCAGTCACCCTGTCTCACACCGCGATGTAGTTCAAAACTATCCGATATTACATTATTAGTTATGACATATGATTTTGGTGCAGAATAAATTATTTTAACCCATTTTATAAAATTTTCTCCCAATCCAAATAATTTGAGAACATGAAAAAGATAAGCCCACTCAATTGAATCAAAAGCTTTATGAGCATCCAGAGTCAGGACGGCAGCCTTTTTGTTTCCTGTGCAGTCTGAGTACAATACGTTCAGTAATCTCCGTACATTGCCAAAAGAAGGTCTGTCCGGGATGAAACCGACCTGATCTGGATGAATAATTTCTGTTATGTGGTTGCTTAACCTTGTTGCGAGTACCTTAGTTAGAATCTTATGGTCTAAATTGAGCAGGGAGATAGGTCTATAATTGGCTGGATCAAGTGGATTTTTTCCCTTTTTTGGTATTATACATATATGGGCTTCATACAAAGAACTTGGAAGTTTGTTGTTCACAAAAGAATCATTTAACATTCTAAGTATTATAGGGGATAGTATTTCACTGAAAGCTTGATAAAACTCCGCACCAAATCCATCTGGACCAGGACTTTTATTCAAGGAGAAAGATTTCAGTGCTTTTTGCAGTTCTTCAGTTGAAATAGTGTTGTCTAAAGAATTCTGATTATTTGGACTCAGTTGAGGTAAGTTTAATGAGGTAAAAAAATCATTTAAATCATTAACCGATATAGCTGAATTAGATTTATATAATTCTGAATAAAAGTCTTTGAAGACATTATTGATATCCTTTAAATCTGTACATGTTTCACCTGTTTTTGATCATATTTTGTGAATAGCAGCTTTGGCTTGATCTCCTTTGAGCTGTCTAGATAGAAGTTTTTGTGGTTTATCGGATATTTCAAAATGTTTTTGTTTATTTTTCAGCAGGAGTTTAGATACTTCCCCATGAAGAAGAGAGTTGTATTCATTTTTCAGTTTCAGCATCTTATTGTAATCAGACTGCAAAAGAGAATTTATATGAATTTTTTCCATTTCTTTAATTTCTTTTTCTAATTCTCTCTGCCTTTTTCTTGTTTCTCTTTGTTTTGAGATTTCAAATGAAATGATATATCCTCTCACAGTAGCTTTAAGAGCTTCCCACAGTGTGGAGTGTGAGACCTCTCCGTTATCATTCACCTCAATAAAATCTTGGATAATCTTGTTTATATACTCTTTAAAATCTTCATATAATAATAGTTGTGGATTAAATCTCCATTTTTGTTTGATTTTAAGGAGATCAATTTGAATCTGCAAACTCACAGGACTGTGATCTGAGATTATTCTACTATGGTACTCAGGATTACTGACATTGGAGAGGGAAGAGCCTTCCACTAAAAAGTAATCAATTCTCGTGTAGGAATTGTGTACAGTAGAGTAAAATGAATACTCCCTTTTCTTAGGGTGTTTTACTCTCCATATGTCTATGATATTTCTTGATCTCATAAGATTATTAATAGTTTTAGTTGAGTTAGCAATTACATGAGATTTAGTTGACAATCTATCTAAAGTGGGGTCCAAAAGGCAGTTAAAATCACCACCAATGTAGATATGAGAGGAGCTATCATCAGGAAGTAGACCAAAGACTCGATGATAAAAGTTTGAGTCATCAGTGTTTGGTCCATAGATATTCAAAAAAGTTACTGGATAGGATGTAATATGACCATTCAATAAAATAAATCTCCCATTAGGGTCAATTTATTTTGATGTAAGTATGAAAGGCACATTTTTATGAAATAAAATAGCTACACCTCTAGCTTGTGAAGTAAAGGGTGCGTGATAAACCTGAGATATCCAGCTTGTTTTAAGTTTGTGTTGGTTGTCTTTACAGAGATGTGTTTCTTGTAAGAATACAACATCTGCTTTTAATGAATTTAAATGTGAAAAAACCTTCCCTGCTTTAATATTTTGGCTAAGCCCCTAACATTCCATGAAACTAGCGTGATTTTTTTCTTACAAGTTGACATTATGGTGTTTTAGGTTTTTTTTTTTTTTTTTTTTTTTGTCCTTACATGAAAAAAAAACCTTAGTAATTAGTAAGTTGAAATATGATTGTACATCTCTTTCCTCCGCATTCATGCTCAGATTCACACATACACAACACTCACACCCCATTGTTCCCCCCTCCCTCGGTTCCCATCGTGTGTAGTTCAATGTTTTGGAGTGAAATCTCCATTGTGGTGATGTCCATAAGATGTCGTTTTGGACGATTCCCCAGTCCATGAGTCCCCCACCCCCATCTTCAGGCGCAGGGCACATGCTCGTAGCTGCGTTCATTGCCCCAAGCAATTAGTAGCTCGGCAGTGAAGTGTTTTTTTTTTTTTTCCTGCGACCTCCGGTGAAATAAACCTCAGTGAAAAAGTGTATTTCTGCTTTTATACTTATCATAAGCCTTGTGTGGTAGAGCCATTATTGATAATTAGTCACTACAATGTTTTATAATAAAGGTCTTAGTGTCTGCAGGAGAGGTAAACACCTTTACCTGGTCGTTGTACTCTACATGCAGGCGAGCTGGAAAACGCAGCATAAACTTGATTTCCTTCTCCCGCAGCATGTTCATTGCCTCTCGAAAGGCCCGTCTTTGCGCTGTCACTTCGGCAGTGTAGTCTGGAAACAGGAACACGCGCAGGCCATTGTAGATCAGCTCCTGGCCGCGGCTCAGTCGAAGAAGTAGCTCCTTATCCTGGTAGAAGTGTATTCTTGCGATGATGCTCCTGGGTCCCTTGCCGTTACCATGGCGAGCGAGCGGGACACGGTGCGCGCGGTCCACCACCACTGGCTTGGAGAAGTTACTCGCTCCAAACAACTTTGGTATCAGGTCCGCAACGAAATCCGTAAGTCTTCCCTTTTCTTCTTGCTCTGGTATCCCGACTATTTTTATATTATTCCGTCTTGAGCGCCCTTCCAATTCGTCTGTTTTAGCTACCAATTGTTCGTTCCTCTTCTGCGTTTGAGCCAATTTTTGTTCGAGCGCTTCAATGCGGCGCTCATGTTCAGAACCTTGCTGCTCCATGTCCTGCACTCGGTTGGTCAGTGCCGACTGCTTGCTTGAAAGAGCCTCAAGCTTTTCCTCAAGCTAATATATGAAAAAATATCAAAAATAGACCATTTATCGCTTTATAATACGGTCCACGCTACGGTCCGAAAAAAATACGGTACATTTCCTAACATCTAATGGGAAACAAACTTGACTTAGATTTTTTTTTGTGGGGTGTTTCTTGTTTGCACCCACTCAGGCACCCATAGCTACTGTGTTTGCCAAGAGTAATACAGTAACATCTTGTTTATTGCTGGAGGCGTCGAGTATGGGTGGGGTAAATTAATTTCCCTCTCTTTTAGAGATAGGGTCAACCGTTCAACGTCCAACCGGTAGGAAGCCACGGGGAAGACCAAGGACACGTTGGGAAGACTATGTCTCCCGGCTGGCCTAGGAACCCCTTGGGAACCCCCGGAAAGAGCTGGACAAAGTGGCTGGGGAGAGGCAAGTCTGGGCTTCCCTGCTTAGGCTGCTGCTCCCGCGACCCAACCTCGGATAACCTGAAGAAGATGGATGGATGGATGGATGGTTTGTCATTTGAGGTGAGCTCAAAGTAAAGCCGCTGCTCCTCAACATCGAGAGGAGCCGGATGAGGTGGTTCGGACATCTGTTCAGGAAGCCTTCCCCGAAGACCCAAGACACGTTGGGGAGACTATGGCCATGTCCACACGAACACTGATACATAATAAACACATACTTATCTCTGTGTTAAGGCCTCTTGTCCACACCCAGACGCATACCTTTGTCCTTAAAAACGCAGACTTGTACAAACAATGGCCAAAGTGTTCGAGATCCAAAACTCTCCGCACGACACAAACGGAGACTTGCGATGATGTCACGGTTGTACGCCGTCGTTTCCAAAAGCTCAACAACATTGCCTTACTGCCTTTAAACACACTATAAGAGGACTTATTGTACATTTGAACGTAAACGTGTAGCTATTTTCACATAACATTTATAGAAAAGACATAACATGGGCTTTGCGACACTCAGTTGTTTTGGATACGGTCGCTGTCAAACCTCCACAACTTTGATAAGCAAGACTTTGTGCTCCGAGTCAAAAGAAAGATGCAACATTATCTAATGTTTTTAATCCTTATTTCAGAGTTTTTCAACCTTTTGAGCCAATGCATATTTTTTTCATTGAAAAAATGGAGGCACACCACCTGCAGAAAACAATAAAACAATGAAACAGACAATAAAAAGTCTTTCCCGCAATCGTTGGACATGATTTCAAACCATAACAAAGCATGCATCAATATAGCTCTTGTCTCAAAGTAGGTGTACTGTCACCACCTCCCTGAATTATTTGTTTTTTTTGCTTTTTTCCTGTGTAGTGTTTTAGTCCTTTGTCTTGCACTCCTATTTTGTTGTTGATTGTCATGTCATGTACGGATGTACTTTGTGGACGCCGTCTGCTGCTCCACACTCTGGAAGTCTTTGCTGTCGTCTAGCATTCTGTTTTTTGTTGACTTTGCAGCCAGTTCAGTTTTAGCTTCGTTCTGCATAGCCTTCCCTAAGCTTCAATGCTTGGGGCGGCATAGCTTGGTTGGTAGAGCGGCCGTGCCAGCAACTTGAGGGTTCCAGGTTCGATTCCCACTTCTGCCATCCTAGTCTCTGCCATTGTGTCCGTGGGCAAGACACCTTACCCAGCTGCTCCCAGTGCCACCCACACTGGTTTAAATGTAAATTAGATATTGGGCTTCACTATGTAAAGCGTGTGGAGAGACGAAGCCGACAGCAGGGTAGGACAAACCTGTGGTCCTACCCAAGATGGTGGCCAGGAAGTGGAGAATGCAGCGGAGCGAAGAGGCGGGTAACGCTTGGAGCGACGCTGCAGCCATCAGAGTCAGGTGCGTAAACCACACACCTGCTCTCAATCCCTGCATCTGCTCCTGCAGTTTAGAAGGGGAGAAGGAGGAGCAATTGTGGCAGAAGACAGAGGAGAAACGGCAACAGACGACGACGACAAAGACGACGAGAGCGACCAGAGGAGAGATGAGCCCCCGCGGAAGACGCAACCACCGGCCACCGAAAGGCGCGTCGAGACGAGCAGGAAAAGAGGTCGTGCTAGAAAGTGGCGCGACCGATTGGGATTCAACAGTTTGTTGAAAGAACAAACAAGTGTCAAACCTGCTACATTGCGCCCTGTATAGATGGTCCTTGCAACCCACACGATGAAGGCTGGAGACTTGTCACAAAGCGGTTTGAGTCAGTAGAGAAAAAGCGCTATATAAATATAATTCACTTCACTTCAATGCCTTTTCTAAGCAGCACTTGCTCTTTATTTGTGGTTTAAGCATTAGACACCTTTTTACCTGCACCCTGTCTCCCGCTGTCGTCTGCATATTGTGATCGCAACAACAAACCATCTTTCCCGTTTCTGCCAACCCGGTCACTGCCGTTGTGTCCTTGGGCAAGACACTTTACCCACCTGCTCCCAATGCCACCCACACTGGTTTAAAATGTAACTTAGATATTGGGTTTCACTATGTAAAGCGCTTTGAGTCACTAGAGAAAAGCGCTATTTAAATATAATTCACTTCACTTCACTTCCCGACATCAACAAAGCAATTAGCTACCTGCTGCCACCTACTGATATGGAAGAATATTACATGGTTACTCTACCGATCTCTAGACAGCACCGGCACTCAACGGCACATTTGCGGATTATCATTACTGGTTTGCAAAAAATATTTTCAACCCAACACCAGGCAATATCTCACGGTACACGAGTGTGCCGCGGCACAGTGGTTGAAAAACACTGCCTTCTTTTAACGACAGGTCATGAAGTGAACTTACGTGTCTTGCTTCGCCCGAACAACTAAAAAAAAAAGGACAGTACATTTCATTGCACATGTATCTTTATATCGATATTTTAATATGTTACGAGTCCAAGAGTTTTGCAGCGGCACACACATGTTCGTGCACTTTGGGCACTTAAACATGTAAAAGGGTTTCCATGGCGTGTTGTTTTTTTTAGAAATAATGTACACTTCATTCCACATGTAATTTGGGGTTCAGTAGCACAGTCGTGCATCCGAGCTTTAAACACTTAAAACAATATATATATCTGTATAGGTGCAGGCAGGTTTTAAAGATAATGTACATGTCATTCCACGTCTAAAGCAGGAGTCTCCAAATGTTTTGACACGGGGGCCCCATTGGGTTAAAACAATTTGGCCGGGGGCCGGGCTGTGTATACAGTATTTATACAGTACAGGCCAAAAGTTTGGACACCTTCTCATTTGAGTGCGTTTTCTTCATTTTCATGATTGTCACTGAAGGCATCAAAACTATGACACCTGTGAAGAGAAAACCCTTTCAGTTGACTGCCAAGAATGTGCAAAGCAGTAATCAGAGCAAAGGGTGGCTATTTTGAAGAAACTAGAAAACAAAACATGTGTTCAGTTATTGCACCTTTTTTTTTTGTTAACTATATAACTCCACATGTGTTCATTCATAGTTTTGATGCCTTCAGTGTTTTTTGGACTATATGATTTGCCTGAGCGGCTAGGAGACACCGAGAGTAACAAGTGGTAGGAAATGAATAGAAAGGACAGATTAAAAAAAATAAAAAATTAACTAACTTTTGTGGGGCAGCACGGTGGGGGAGGGGTTAGTGCTGTCTGCCTCACAATACAAAGGTCCTGAGTAGTACTGGGTTCAATCCCGGGCTCGGGATCTTTCTGTGTGGAGTTTGCATCTGTGTTGACCCTGCGATGAGGTAGTGACTTGTCCAGGGCGTACGCCGCCTTCCGCCCGATTGTAGCTGAGATAGGCACCCACGACCCCGTAAGGAATAAGCGGTCGAAAATATATGGATGGATAGATAGTTGTTTTTTTTAACTTGGGAATTCCCAAATTTGGGAAGTTTGAGGACCCCTGGTCTAAAGTATATCAAAATAAACAAAAAAGAAGGTGTAATGCAACCAATTTTTTTCAGGCTTCTGATTGGACAAAATGTGCATGACAGCAGGTGTATGTTTGTGTGTCGACACAGACAATTTTGAAACTACACTTATGTGGATGGAGATGGTTTTAACTCCAAATATGCATTTTTGAAACACTCCGTGTTTGTGTGGACATGGCCTATGTCGGGTTGTACGGTATACCACGACTAGTATAGTACCGCGATACTAATGAATCATATTTCGTACTATACCCCCTCTAAAAAGTACCGGTCCCCTCCACCCCCCTTGTTTTTAACGGACAGCATCATCACGCCGTGTCATCGCTGGTGTTTACAAACAGAAGAGCATGTTCGGCAGCGCACAATCACAGAGTACTTATAAGCAGACACTGTGTGTAGAAAGAAAAGGGAGAACCGACACATTTTGGCTTAAAAACCAACATTAGGTGAAATTATAACACTGAAACGCCCTCAGGAAGAGGTGCTTCAAGACATGGCTAAGAAGTTAGTAGCTGATGTCCAGCCGAAGTCTGGAGTGTTTTAGCTACTTCTAAATCACTAATCCTCGCCTCCATGGCGACAAATAAAGTAAGCAACATAAGTATTGTCCCTGCAGGACAAGAAATAGCTAAACATGCTTGACTACACACCGTAGCTCACCGGCAACACAATGTAAACAAACGCCATTGGTGGATCTACACCTGACATCCACTGTAATGATACCAAGTGCAGGAGCGAATCTAGTCGATACTACTATGATTGCATCAATACTTTTTTAGCATCGCGTAATCTCCATTCGTTTTTTGTTTTGTTTTATATTATGTTTATAAACTCAAGAAGTATGTGCCTGGACACATAAGGACTTAAATTATGACCACTGTATGATTCTGTAACTTCTTAGTATCGGATAGATACCCACATTTTTGGTATCATCCAAAACTAATAAAACGTATTCAAACATAAGTGATTACTACATTTTAACAGAAGTGTAGATAGAAAATGTTACAAGCGAAAGTCAGCAGATATTAACAGTAAATGAACAAGTAGATTAATAATTCATTTTTTACCACTTGTCCTTAATTGAATGATAAATGACAGAATATGTTAACGCACATGTCAGCAGCTAAATCAAGAGCCTTTGTTTTTTTACCAATTACCAATTAATCTAGTATGTTCACTGTTTTAATTTAAGGACACATTTGCAATAAGAAACATATATATAATGTACCGTAAGATTTGTTGTTAATATAAAGCCAATTATGCAATTTTTTGTGGTCCCTTTTTTGGGAAATGGATCGAAATACATTTTGGTACCGGTACCACAATATTGGTATCAGGACAACCCTATGCCTATGACTCCCAGCCTGCCTAAGAACGCTTCGGGTTCCGCTAGGAGGAGCTGGACGAAGTGGCTGGGGAGAGGCAAGTCTGGGGTTCTCTGCTTAGGCTGCTGCCCCCGCGACACCCGACCTCGTGT
>NC_084631.1:17284338-17329338 GCF_033978795.1 Nerophis ophidion | reverse complement strand
AAGACAGCCATGACATTATGTTCTTTATAAGTGTATGTAAACTTATGACCACTTATGTTGTTTTGCTGATGATAACACAGATGGGCGGGGATTTTTTTTTTTTCCTCTAATCTTGCCTCTAAGGTCTTCCAGGTTTGCAGGTACAATGTAGTTTGATAGCCTCTATGCAAAAGCGTACAAAGAAACATGTTATATGTTCACCATCACCATGGAAACAGAACTTGTTTGGAGTGGAACGGTGGGAACCGGACGCCTTTGCTTTCCGAAGAGAAGTGAAAAATACGCATTGGTCATTAAAGTCCTTGCAAGTGTAGGATGCTGATCTGTTTTTGGGACGGCGTGGCGCAGTGGAAGAGTGGCCGTGCACAACTCGAGGGTCCCTGGTTCAATCCCCACCTAGTACCAACCTCGTCACGTCCAGTGTCCTGAGCAAGACCCTTCACCCTTGCTCCTGATGGGTGTTGGTTAGCGCCTTGCATGACAGCTCCCTCCATCAGTGTGTGAATGGGTGAATGTGGAAGTAGTGTCAAAGCGCTTTGAATACCTTAAAGGTAGAAAAGCGCTATACAAGTACAACCCATTTATCATTTATTTACCTTTTGAAGCAACTTTATTATAAACGCAGCAAATCACAGCAATATTAATCTCTTAGAGGAACGAAACAGGTCAAAGCTCCGGATCCAAAAATACTTTGGTGGCAAAGGCAAGGAAAAAACCTTGAAACACTTAATACAAGATAGATGAGAAACAGGTTATGGGATGGAGAGAGTATTAGATAGATATGGGTCTGATAAAAATAATGCACATGACAATACCGTATTAGTAAATGTACATATTTACATCCAGTGGTGATGCAACACTGCTATCTTTTTTATATCATTTGTCGGGTTGCAGAGGAGCTTCGTTGCTGCAAACACTAAAGACACAGAAGAGGTCTCAGTCAACCACTACACTATCATCAGCCCCAAATTCAACTGTGCCACCCTGTTTGGTAGAGGGCATAATAGCAAGTAATTGTCTTTGTTTTTGACTGAGGCCAAATAAAAAACTTGATAGCCGTAATGAAACGTAAACATGTTAGAACAGGGGTGTCAAACTCATTTTAGATTGGGGGCCACATGGAGGAAAAATCTACTCCCAAGTGGGCCGGACTGGTTAAAATCACGGCGCGATAACTTAAAAATAAAGACAACTTCAGATTGTTTTATTTGTTTAAACAGAGAACAAGCACATTCTGAAATTGTACAAATCATAATGTTGGGGTTCATTAACACTTACATGTTGCGGTTAATAGTACTCTGTCTTTGTCGTTTTTTATACTTTCTGAATAAATTATGTGACAATGTTCATCAGGCAACTCATTGGTGTTCATTTTCAATCCGTCAGGATAAAAAAATAATACCAAAATCACCACAACATGAAGGCAAATGGCAAAAGCCACAACAAATGCAAAAAAAAACCACACCACGTTCGACCACAACGCAAATGCACAGGCTATGAAAAATGTAAACACCACAACAACTTTCCGCCACAACACAATTCTTGAAGTCTAGAATTCAAATGCTACAACATAAAGTCACAACAAAATGCAAACGCCGCAACACAACAACATTAAGACACATTACAACAACTTTAAAGGCCTACTGAAATGAGATTTTCTTATTTAAACGGGGATAGCAGGTCCATTCTATGTGTCATACTTGATTATTTCGCGATATTGCCATATTTTTGCTGAAAGGATTTAGTAGAGAACATCCACGATAAAGTTCGCAACTTTTGGTCACTAATAGAAAAGCCTTACCTTTACCGGAAGTCGCAGACGATGACGTCACCCGTGTGAGAAAACGAAAATTACCCCATTAATTTGAACGAGGATGAAAGATTTGTGTTTGAGGATATTGATAGCGAAGGGCTAGAAAAAAAAAATAGGCGATTGCATTGGGACAGATTCAGATGTTTTTAGACACATTTACTAGGATAATTCTGGGAAATTCCTTATCTTTCTATTGTGTTGCTAGTGTTTTAGTGAGTTTAATATTACCTGATAGTCGGAGGGGTGTGTCCACGGGGGTGTTGACGCCAGTATCTGAGGGAAGTTGACGGCAGCTGTATGGACGGCACAAGCTAAGCTGATCACCACAATTTTCTCACATTTGGTCGGGATCCACATTTGCTTGACCGCTCTGATCCATAGTAAAGCTTCACCTCCGGGAATTTTAAACAAGGAATCACCGTGTTTGTGTGGCTAAAGGCTAAAGCTTCCCAACTCCATCTTTCTACTTTGACTTCATTATTAAATGAACAAATTGCAAAAAGATTCAGCAACACAGATCTCCAAAATACTGTGAAAAAATCTCCAAAATACTGTGTAATTATGCGGTTACAGCAGACAACTTTTAGCTGTGTGTGTGCGCAGCGCTAATATTTCCTTACAGTCCGTGACATCACGCGTACACATCATCATTCCGCGACGTTTTCAACAAGAAACTCCCGGGAAATTTAAAATAGTAATTTAGTAAACTAAAAAGGCCGTATTGGCATGTGTTGCAATGTTAATATTTCATCATTGATATATAAACTATCAGACTGCGGGGTCGGTAGTAGTGGGTTTCAGTAGACCGTCAAGCAACAACACGATTGTAAAAGCCACAACAAACGCAAACATCAACATCATTGCACATTGCAAAAAACACAACAAATGCAAACACCACAACACAACATGAAGGCATAACTCTCTAACTTTCAGCCACAACACAATTGCAAAAGCCACAGCGAATACAAACAGCCACACAACATTAAACCACAACACAAATGCACAAACTACAAAAAATGTAAACAACAACACAACAACTTTGTGCCACAACACAAATCTAGAAGTCTAGAATTCAAACGCTACAATACAAAGCCACGACAAATGTAAACACAACACAACAACTTTCAGCCACAACACAGTTGCAAAATCCACAAAAAATGCAAACAGCCACAAAACATTAAACCACAACACAAATGCACAAACTACAAAAAATGTAAAACAACACAACAACTTTCCGCCACAACACAAATCTAGAAGTCTAGAATTCAAACGCTACAATACAAAGCCACAACAAATGCAAACAACACAACACAACAACATTAAGCCACAACATCATTGCAAAAGCCACAACAAATGCAAACAGCCACGCAACATTAAACCACAACACAAATGCACAAGCTACAAAAAATTTAACCAACAAACAACAACACAACTTTCCGCCACAACACAAATCTAGAAGTCTAGAATTCAAACGCTACAATACAAAGCCACAACAAATGCAAACACCACAACACAACAACCTTAAGCCACAACATCATTGCAAAAAACACAACAAATGCAAACACCACAACACAACATGAAGGCATAACTCTCTAACTTTCAGCCACAACACAATTGCAAAAGCCACAACGAATGCAAACAGCCACACAACATTAAACCACAACACAAATGCACAAACTACAAAAAATGTAAACAACACCACAACAACTTTCTGCAACTACACAAATCTAGAAGTCTAGAATTCAAACACTACAATACAAAGCCACAACAAATGTAAACACCACAACACAACAACTTTAAGCCACAACATCATTGCAAAAGCAACAACAAATTTCAACACCACAACACAACATGAAGGCATAACTCTCTAACTTTCAGCCACAACACAGTTGCAAAAGCCACAACAAATGCAAACAGCCACGCAACATTAAACCACAACACAAATGCACAAGCTACAAAAAATTTAACCAACAAACAACAACACAACTTTCCGTCACAACACAATTCTAGAAGTCGAGAATTCAAACGCTACAAAACAAAGTTACAACACAATGCAACAACACGATGACAAAAGCCACGACAAATGCCAACGTTACAACATTTAACCACCGTATCACAATAATTTTAAGCCATAACACTCTTAAAAACGCCACTAAACAACAACTTTCTGCCACAACATCAATGCAAACGCCACTAGAAATGCAAGGGCAAGGACACAACAACAAAACCACAACACAACAACATTAAGCAAAGTGACAGTTGACCAAGCGCATTAAAAAGTGACATCGATCACAACAGTTTACTCTCACTTCCTTTTTCCAACTTTGTTCATTAAAACTTGTTCAACTTTCTGCTACAACACAATTGGAAAAGCCACAAAATTAGTGTAAAAGCCACAACAAACGCAAACACCAAAACACAAAAACTTTAAACCACAACATCCATGCAAAAACAAAAACAAATTTCAACACCACAACACAACATGAAGGCATAACTCTCTAACTTTCAGCCACGACACAATTGCAAAAGCCACAACAAATGCAAACAACCACACAACGTTCGACCACAACACAGATGCACAAGCTGCAAAAAATGTAACCACAAGAACACAACTTTCTGCCACGGCACAATTCTAGAACTCTACAATTCAAATGCTACAACACAAAGTCACAACACAATACAAACACCGCAACACAACAACATAAAGACACATTACAACTACTTCAAGCCACAACACGAAGAAAAAAGCCACAACAAATTTAAACACCACAACAACATGAATTCGTAACTCTCTTACTTTCTGCCACAACACAATTACAAAAGCCACGACAAATGCAAACAGCCACACAACGTTCAACCACAACACAAATGCAAAACATACAAAAAATGTAAACAAAAACACAACAACTTTCCGCCACAACACAAATCTAGAAGTCTAGAATTCAAACACCACAATACAAAGGCACAACAAATGCAAACACCAAAACATAACAACCTTAAGCCACAACACAAATCTAGAAATCTAGAATTCAAACGCCACAATACAAAGCCACAACAAATTCAAACACCAAAACATAACAACCTTAAGCCACAACACAATTGCAAAAGCCACAACAAATGCAAACAGCCACACAACATTAAACCACAACACAATTGCAAAAGCCACAACAAATGCAAACAGCCACACAACATTAAACCACAACACAAATGCACAGGCTACAAAAAATGTAAAAAACTTTCCACCACAACACAAATCTAGAAGTCTAGAGTTCAAACGCTACAATACAAAGCCACAACAAATGCAAATACCACAACACAACAACCTTAAGCCACAACATCATTGCAAAAGCCATGACAAATTTCAACACCACAACAAAACATGAAGGCATAACTCTCTAACTTTCAGGGAACCAATGGCTCTCGAGCCAGATGTGGCTCTTTTGATGACTGCATCTGGCTCCCGGATAAATCTGAGCTGACATTGCTTAACACGATAAGTAATGAATAATTCCACTTGTAATCATAGTGTTAAAAATAACATTCAAAATATAAAACATTCTCATGCATTTTTATGTTGAAGAAGTTGCGTTAATGGTAAGAAGTCATTTATTTATTATTGGTTAGTGTTGGGCTTGTCCTCCTGGGGGTTCTTCAGACCACCAAACACACACACGAGAGCCTGTTTTAGGGTTAAAATATATATATATATATATATATATATATATATATATATGTATATATTTTTTTAATTAGTCTCTCAGGTGCTTTCCAGCAATTGTCTTTTTCTCTTTCGTCCTTACTCGCGCTCTGGCTCCAGCCCCAACCCTGTCTCTCCTCCTGGCTACTGCTTATAACAGAGCGAAAGGTGATTAGATAAAAAGGCCCAGTTGGGCCGTCTACGCACCTGTCGCTGATTTCGAGGCCGCTCCTGGCAACATCCCGCTTTGCTGCAGGGCCGCAGGCCACGCCCCTTCCACAGGTAACTTCAGAATAACAATGTTAATACAAAGAATAAGAGACCTATTATACTCTGGAAATGTTGGTCTTACTTAAAAATGCACGCGTTTAGTTGTGTTCAGTGTTAAAAAAAATATTATATTGCTCTTAGGGAAATACATTTTAAAATATATGGCTTCTTGGCTCTCTCAGCCAAAAAGCTCCCCAAACCCTGCATTACCGGGTCTAAATAGGCTGTCAGAGTGTCCCAACTTGACAAAATACGTCCTACTATCCAGGTGAGAGGCATTATTTATGAACTACAATAAACTTTCACAAGCAAAAAAAGTGAGGAAGCACCTTACAGCTCGATGATGTCAACATCGGGACACACGCTATAAATAGTTGGTCTGCGTTAGCGCTTATAATAACGATATCACTAGTACTTGAGTTTATTTGGAACATGCAAGCATACATGATACATCACAATTTCCAGGGCGCCATTTACTCCTCACTACTAATGCGATGCAGCGCTGAATTTAACATTCATTTATTACAAACATCTTGGTTTAATGTAGTCGTGTGCCACACTTTATTTTTCCGAGCTCCTCCTATGCTCCACTTCCTCGTGGCCAAATGTCAACTATTATGTGTCAGTTAGTACGTAGGTCAATTGCTACTTGTGTATATGCTCCATTTGGCAAATTAGACGTCCGCGTCCATCCTTCTTTTAACGAGTACCAATTAGCAGACAGGGTTCAGCCAGTGTTCTTTCATCACGTCGTGCATTTTTTTTTCCAAGAGGCGCTCCTCCCTCAGGTTGTCTTTGTTCCTTTTTTTCTCCCCTCCCTGACAGATTTGTTTTATTCGAGAGCGGCCGTTTTGTCTTGCGATTCGACGACGACAACATGAAAGAACTCGGGGTAGGTTGTAACTCAAACCTTGACTGCAACTGTGTGGAGAAAAATCAGTCGTGTCCGAGCGAGCGTCTCTTCATTAACACCCATGGCCGGGTTGGCATTTCCCGGCTCAGCGTGAGCTTTACTGGTAATGTCAAGACAGATTTATGAAGTGTTATTCAGCAGAAGGGACTGCAGTAAACCAATCTCCCCATGAGTGATCACACACCTTCTGCTGCACACCATCATTAACGCAAACTGCCATTTAGCATTGACACGCGTCCAACTAGTCTTGTAACGATACCAATATTTTGGTATCGGTACTAAAATGATATCAATGCTTTTCGGTACTTTTCAAACTTAAGGCGACCGCAAAAAAATTGCATTTTTAGCTTTAACAAAAAAATCCTCGGTTACATTAAACACATGTTTCTTATTGGAGTTAAGTCCACTGGGTCCCACTGGGTCATTATTGTCACTGATGTCCCACTGGGTGTGAGTTTTCCTTGCCCTTAAGTGGGCCTACCGAGGATGTCGTAGTGGTTTGTGCAGCCCTTTGAGACACTAGTGATTTAGGGCTATATAAGTAAACATTGATTGATTGATTGATTGATTGAAGTCCACTCATCCATCCAGCCATCTTCTTCCGCTTATCAGAGGTCGGGTCGCGGGGGCAGCAGCCTAAGCAGGGAAGCCCAGACTTTCCTCTCCCCAGCCACTTGGTCTAGCTTTTCCAGGGGGATCCCGAGGCGTTCCCAGGCCAGCCGGGAGACATAGTCTACCCAACGTGTCCTGGGTCTTCCCTGTGGCCTTCCTACCGGTCGGACATGCCCTAAACACCTCCCTAATAGGGGTCTGAGGAAAACATCGATTCGAATACCAATCGAATAGTTTACGTTGTGCGATTCAGAATCGATTCTCATTTTTAAAAAAATCGCTTTTTTTTTTGTTTTTTTTAATCAATCCAACAAACCACTACATAACAATGCAATCCAATTCCAAAACCAAACCTGACCCAGCAACACTCAGAACTGCAATAAACAGAGCAATTGAGAAGAGACAAACACGACACAGAACAAACCAAAAGTAATGAAACAAAAATGAATATTATCAACAACAGTATCAATATTAGTTATAATTTCAGCATAGAAGTGATTTACATTATCATTAGACATTTATAAAAATAATAAAAAAAGAACAATAGCGTCACAGTGGCTTACCCTTGCATCGCATCTCATAAGCTTGACAGCACACTGTGTCCAATGTTTTCACAAAGATAAAATAAGTCATATTTTTGGTTTGTTTAATAGTTAAAACAAATGTACGTTATTGCAATCAGTTGGTAAAACATTGACCTTTACAATTATAAAAGCTTTTTTTTATTTTTTTAAATCTACTATTCTGCTAGCATGTCAGCAGACTGGGGTAGACCCTGCTGAAATCCTATGTATTAAATGAATACAGAGTCGTTTTGAATCAGAAAAATATTGTTTTTGAATCGAGAATCGAATCGAAAAACATCGATATCGAATCGTGACCCCAAGAATCGATATTGAATCGAATCGTGGGACACCCAGAGTTTCACAGCCCTACTCCCTAGGGAGGCGTTTGAGTGGCATCCTGACCAGATGCCTGAACAACCTCATCTGGCTCCTCTCCATGTGGAGGAGCAGGGGCTTTACTTTGAGTTTTTCCCGGATGGCAGAGCTTCTCACTCTAAGGGAAAGCCCCGCCACCCGGCGGAGGAAACTCATTTCGGCCGCTTGTACCCGTGATCTTGTCCTTTCGGTCCAGACCCAAAGCTCATGACTAGAGGTGAGGATTGGAACGTAGATCGACCGGTTAATTGAGAGCTTTGCCTTCCGGCTCAGCTCGTTTCTTCACCACAACGGATCGATACAGCGTCCGCATTGCTGAAGACGCCGCGCCGATCTTACGATCCACTCTTCCCTCACTTGTGAACAAGACTTCGAGGTACTTGAAGCCCTTCCACTTGGGGCAGGGTCTCCTCCCAAAACTTGTGCAGTTAAGTAATTACATAAAATAGTGAACATACTAGACAACTTGTCTTTTAGTAGTAAGTAAACAATGACTCCTAGTTAGTCTGCTGACATATGCAGTAACATATTGTATCATTTATCATTCTAATATTTTGTCAATATTATTACGGACAATAATGTTGACAAAAACATCATTTACTGTTGATATCTGCTTACTTTCTCCTTTAACATGTTCTATCGACACTTCTGTTACATTATAAAAATCACTTATTCTTCTGCTGTTTGATATTTTCCATTAGTGTTGGATGATACCACAAATTTGGGTATCGATCCGATACCAAGTAGTTACAGGATCATACTTTGGTCATATTCAAAGTCCTTATGTGCCAAGGGACATGTTTCCTCTGTTTATAAACATAATATACATTTGAAAAAACCCGAAAGAAAATGTGATGCCAAAATATATTGACGGATTCATAGTAATATAGACTAGATCCGTGTTTGTACTTGATATTATTACAGTGGATGTCAGGTGTAGATCCACCAATGGCGTTTGTTTACATTTTGATGCCGGTGGGCAACGGTGTGTAGTGAAGCATGTTTAGCTATTCCTCGTCCTGCAGGGATGATGTTTGGAAGAAATGTACTTTATTTGTTGCCATGGAGACCAGGATTAGTGATTTAGAAGTAGTTAAAACACTGCCAAAGGCGATTGCCTTTAGCCGCTTGCTGGCTAGCTATGTGTTAAAGAACCTCTTCCTGAGGGCGTTTCAGTGTTACAACTTCACCCTTATCGTTAGTTTTTAAGCCAAAATGCGTCCGTTCTCCCTTTTTTGTCCACACACTTTGTCTGCTTGTAACATACTTGCCAACCTTGAGACCTCTGATTTCGGGAGGTGGGAGGTGGAAGGTGGGGTGGGGGAGTGGTCGGTGAGGAGTATAATTCACCAACTTGATTATTTTATATATATATATATATATGTGTGTGTGTATGAAATACTTGATTTTCAGTGAATTCTAGCTATATATTTTTTTTTTTAATTATATATAAAAATAAAAGAAAAAGTTGAATTTCCGACGGCACCTATCAAATACACAGTCATAAAAACACAGTTCTAGTAACTGTACTAATCTTGCTGGTTACTTAAAAAAACAAACAACAACACTTACCTTTCAGTATTTGAGTAACCTTTGTTCTGCCACTTGCGTATTGGCGAGCGATCTCCAAATCCGGAAACATATCCTTCACGGATTTGTTGTAGACATCCGCAAATGAGAACGGGATGTTGCTTCCAGCTATCAGCATAGCCATCTTTGTCTCAGCATAATTTACACCATCGGGTCTCCATTTTGCGAGGTGGCCCATAATACTGGGTTGTGAAGGAGGCTGCGCTGCGGACGCTTTGTGCTCCGCTGACCGTTCATGACTGAGTATATCCGTTCGGCCGCCGTTTTCAACAGAGAAGTCTGTTCTACAAAATTTACAGGCAACATACTCTTTCCCCTTTGAACTCTCCTGGATAAACTGAAATTCTTGTTTCCAATCGTTCTGGAACTTGCAAGCGTATTTCTTCATTTTGCTCGTCGACGGTGTAATATATTGGGTTGGAGTCAATAACCAGGCGACGTGATGAAGTTACGTCTCTTTACTGTGGGCCTCAGAACAGACTCCCTAATGCATATATTCCTTGACTACACTTAAATGTAGAATATATGTAGAATCTATTTATATTATTCATATATTATATATATAATATATTATATATATTATATTTTTATTATTATCATTACTTATTGTGAGCGAACTGTGGTGCTGAATTTCCCCCAGGGATCAATAAAGTACATTCTATTCTACTTTATGTACAGTAGATGGCAGTATTGTCCTGTTTAAGAGGGTCACTTTGCTGAGTCAGGTTCTCATGGAGCTGGAGGGGGCGTGGCCTCCAGCTCCGCCTGAATTTCGGGAGATTTTCAGGAGAAAATTTGCCCCGGGAGGTTTTCTGGAGAGGCGCTAAATTTCGTGAGTCTCCCGGAAAGTCCGGGAGGGTTGGCAAGTATGGCTTGTAAGGACTCCGTGATTTTGCGCTGCCTAACATGCTCCTCTGCTTATAAAACCAGCCATGTCATGACGTGACGACGACGGGGGCGCAGGGGAAGGTGAGGGTCTGGTACTTTACAGAGGCAATACATTACCGAATATGATTCATTAGTATCGCAGTACTGTATTAATATCGGTATACCGTACAACCCTACTTCCAACAGGGGAAAAACAGCACAGGATCAGAAGCACGTCAGTCATAAACTGCATTATTTTCAATTTGAATTGTAAAGTTACGGGTATAAACTGGGGTAAAACAACAGATCAGTCATTGAGCCAGTGGTGGCAAACACACAGGCACCTCTCATTAGCAGTATGGCTGCCGGGCAAAGTGGTCCGATCGCAAGGCCAGACCATCCCCGGGTCAGACTGGAGGATAATCAAAAGCTATAATGACACGAGGAATGTCCCTGAAGCACAGCGATGGCTGGCCGGTATCAGAGGCAGGCCCCCCACGCGCGCACGCACGCACGCGCGCACGCACGCGCGCACGCACGCACGCACGCACGCACGCACGCGCACACACACGCACACACACACACACACACACACACACACACACACACACACACACACACACACACACACACACACACACACACACACACACACACACACACACACACACACACACACACACAAAGACAAGAGGATAAAACGGTTAAGGCATAACTTGGGTAACATTGACAGTTCCACAGCAACAAGGAAAGTATTAAAAAATGTATTAAAAAATATAAGGCAGTAATGAGATGAGCTTTGTTGTGGCAACCAAGATGGTCTGGTAGATGGAAGTTGTTTAATAACGTGGAGAAAGCCAAAACGTTCAATACGGAATCGGCGCCATTTGCGTCCCGAGAAAATAAAACGTATAAATGCACGATAAAATTACCTGTGATAGAGGGAAAAAAAATCATGAGGCATTATGTTCGTATTTTTCAGACTGTAAAGCCAAAATGAATGTGAACAACAACAACTTTAAGCCACAAAATCAATGCAAAACACATCAACATAAAGCCTGGAGTGTTTCAAGCCAAAAGAGACTGGGTCAAGGCAATGCAAACAAGTACACAACATTCAAGCGCAACACAATTGCACAAGCTACAACAGATGCAAAACAACAACACAACAACTTTCCGCCATAACACAATTCTAAAAGCATTGCAAACTCTAGAACAAGGGTCACCAACCTTTTTGAAACCAAGAGCTACTTCTTAGGTACTGATTAATGCGAAGGGCTACCAGTTTGATACACACTTAAATACATTGCCAAAAATAGCCAATTTGCTCAATTTACCTTTAATATATATATATATATATATATATATATGTATATATATATATATATATATATATATATATATATATATATATATATATATATATGAATAAAAGTGGGTTTTTCCTTTTACGGAAGTTTTTTTTTTGTAGAGAATAAATTATGAAAAAAACACTTAATTGAACTGTTTAAAAGAGGAGAAAACAGGAAAAAAACATGAAAATTAAATTTTGAAACAGTTTATCTTCAATTTCAACTCTAAAATTCAAAATTCAACTGAAAAAAAAGAGAAAAACTAGCTAATTTGAATCTTTTTTTAAAAATACAAAAATAATTCATGGAACATCATTAGTATTTTTTCCTGATTAAGATTAATTTTAGAATTTTGATGACATGTTTTAAATAGGTTAAAATCCAATCTGCACTTTGTTAGAAAATATAACAAATTGGACCAAGCTATATTTCTAACAAAGACAAATCATTATTTCTTCTAAATTTTCCAGAACAAAAATTGTACAAGAAATTCAAAAGATTTTCCAGAATAATTTTTTATTTATTTTAATTTATTTTATTTTATTTCACAGATGTTCTTCGTCGAAAAAACAGAAGCTAAAATGAAGAATTAAATTAAAATGTATGTATTCTTTACAATAAAAAAATAAATTTACTTGAAGATTGATTTAAATTGTCGGAAAAGAAGAGGAAGGAATTTAAAAGTTGAAAAGGTATATGTGTTTAAAAATCCTAAAATCATTTTTAAGGTTGTGTTTTTTCTCTAAAATTGTCTTTCTGAAAGTTATAAGAAGCAAAGTAAAAAAATAAATGAATTTATTTAAACAAGTGAAGTCTTTAAAGTATTTTCTTGGATTTTCAAAAATCTATTTGAGTTTTGTCTCGCTTGGAATTAAAAATGTCGAGCAAAGCGAGACCAGCTTGCTAGTAAATACATACAATTTTAAAATTAGAGGCAGCTCACTGGTAAGTGCTGCTATTTGAGCTATTTTTAGAACAGGCCAGCAAACTACTCATCTGGTCCTTACGGGCTACCTGGTGCCCACGGGCACCGCGTTGGTGACCCCTGCTCTAGAACATAAAACCACAACACAATGCTAATGCCACAACAAATGCAAACACCACAACACAACAACACGATACAACAACTTTAAGCCACAACACGATGACAAAAGCCAAGACAAATGCCAACGTTAGCTCACCTGTACCCTAAGCACTAATCAGTAGCACTATTTAATACGGCCATTTCCGGTCAGGCATAATTTACTACATGCAACAGTTAACAACTTTTGATTCCTAATACCTGTATACTAGCTTCCACGCTTGGCTCTGTTTGTTGGTAGCTTCCACGCTAGCCCCTTTGGTTTTTGCCTTCTGTGCTTTAAGCATGTTTTTGTTTGTTCCTGTCTGATTTATTTGTTAAATAAGTTATTTCCTACCTGCACGCTGTGCTTGAAGTTCGTCTGCATCCTGGGAGAGCACACCCCGCAACACCATGCGACCCGGTCGTCACAGTAGGAAGCCAGACTGACTGACCGGAAAAGGCAGTATTAAAGGCCTACTGAAACCCACTACTACCGATCACGCAGTCTGATAGTTTATATATCAATGATGAAATATTAACGTTGCAACACATGTTAATACGGCCTATTTAGTTTACTAAATTGCAATTTTAAATTTCCTGCCAGTTTCTTGTTGAAAACGTCGCAGAATGATGATGCGTACGCGTGACGTCACTGACTGTAAGGAAATATTAACTAACGCTGCACCAAACACGGCTAAAAATCGTCTCTGTTCATGGCGTAATTACACAGTATTTTGGACATCTGTGTTGCTGAATCTTTTGCAATTTGTTCATTTAATAATGGAGACTATAAAGAACAATGCTGTTGGTGGAAAGCGGTGGATTGCAGCTGTCTTTAGCACCGAGACACAGCCGGTGTTTGTTTGTTGTGAAGCTTTAACACAGAGCGGTCAAGCAAACATGTTTTCTATACATCAACCAGCATGTTTTTGGATGGGGAAATTGTGATATATATTTTACCAGAGACATCAATGGATTATTCGTCGTCCTACAGCAGCTGTCATGTCAAAAAAAAGGCAGCTGTGAGCTTGGCTCCTCGGCTTCTCTCTGAGACACTGCATGTTCACCGCAGCCATCCGACCTCTAGGTATGACTTTACAATCTTTAAAATCTCAATAAAACACTTAAAACAATAAGCAGATAATGGATCTTCCAGAATTATCCTAGTAAATGCGCCTAGAAACATCTGAATCGCTTTTTTTTACTTTATTTTTATTTTTTTTATAGTCCTTCGCTATCAATATCCTCTGCCACAAATCTTTCATCCTCGCTCAAATGAATGGGAAAATTGTCGTTTTTCGGTCCGAATAGCTCTTTTTGCTGGAGGCTCCCATTAAAAACAATGTGAGGATGTGAGGAGCCATCACACGGGTGATGTCATCGTCTGTGACTTCCGGTACAGGCAAGGCTTTTTTATTAGCAACTTTATCGTCGATGTTCTCTACTAAATCCTTTCAGCAAAAATATGGCAATATTGCGAAATGATCAAGTATGACACATAGAATGGACCTGCTATCCTTGTTTAAATAAGAAAATCTAATTTCAGTGGCATTTAAGGTCTATGCAACACTGTCAGGTTTGCCTTGATGTTATCCTTAAATCTCTTCTTTTGACCTCCCGGGGCCTGTTTCCTTTCAACAAGCTGGGAATAAAGGACTTGTTTTGGGAGGCGAGAGTCAGGCATGCGGACTACATGGCCAGTCCATCTGAGTTGGTTTTGGGCAATCCTGGCAGTGATGGTGGGTAAGCCAGCCTCCTCCAGGACGCTGGTGTTGATGCGTCGGACCTCCCAGCTGATCCTGAGGATTTTTCTGAGACATCTATGATGGTAGGTCTCGAGTGCCTTTAAGTGCCCGCTGTAGGTGGTCCAGACTTCTGACCCATACAGAAGGGTGGGGAGCACGACTGCTTTGTAGACAAGGATTTTGGTCTTTGCTTGGAGGTCACGGTTCTCGAAGACTTGCTTCCTCAGCCTTGAGAAGGCCCCGCTGGCACAGCTGAGGCGGTGGTGAATTTCATCGTCAATGACAGCTTTAGATGACAGGAGGCTCCCGAGATATGGGAAGTGGTCCATATTTTCCAGTCGGATTTTGTCAATTGAGAGGTTTGGGTGGGGGTTGGTGGAGGATTTGGGTTTCCTATATATTGATGGCAAGACCAAGCTGTTTGTATGCCTTCGCAAATGCAGACAGAGTGCACTGGAAGTCCTCTTCTGAAAGGTCTACGGGGGCATTATTGTCTGCATACTGCAGCTCCATGATGGATATGGTGGTGGTTTGACCTTTAGCCCTGAAACGGTTAATGTTGAGGAGTTGACTGTCGGTTCTGTACATTATTTCGACTCCCTGAGGCAGATGTATGTTTGTGAAATGGAGGATAGCAGTAACGGAAATGGAAAATAACGTTGGAGCGATGACACATCCCTGTTTTACACCTGTGTCTACCCTAAAGGGTTCCGTTTAATCTCCACTGCCACTGAGCACTGTGGCTGACACGCACGCACGCACACACATGCACACGCAAACGCACACACACACACACACACACACACACACGCACACACACACACACACACACACACACACACAAACACACAAACACACAAACACACACACCGGGCCTAGCCAGGGGGAGGACAGAGTGTAGGTACACAGAACATCAGGACCAAATGTGCGACAAAATGAGAGCAGACAGTGTTGACAAACAATATTGCAACCGTGTGTGGGAACCGCAGGTGCAGAAACACAAATAAAGAATCCCTGTGGGATGCAGAAACTGACAGAGAAATTTTCCGTACATCGTTCATATTGTTACTCAGCCAGCGTTTGTGGGTCTGATGGACCCGTTGCATTTTGTGGCTTTTAATGCATCACAATCAAACATTTTTTGTTAAAATACTGAACAGATGTTTACCTTATCCCAATAAACATCTGTTCAGTATTTTAACATAAAAGTGTTTGAGTAATTAGTTTCCTCAGTTCCTAAACGTTTATTGAGTGTTAAAAGAAAAGGTGATGTAACACAGTGGTGAACATGCCCTTTCCCAACTACTTTGGCACGTGTTGCAGCCATGAAATTCTAAGGTAATTATTATTTGCAAAACAAAAATAAAGTTTATGAGTTTGAACATCACATATCTTGTCTTTGTAGTGTATTCAACTCAATATGGGTTGAAAGGGATTTGCAAATCATTGTATTCCGTTTATATTTACATCTAATACAATAAATCATTTTATTCCGTTTATATTTACATCCAACACAATTCCCCAACTCATATGGTAAAGGGGTTTGTACAACAAATTCCTTTTCACTGTAATACATCTGAGAAAGTGGAGCAGATGTCCTCACAACCTTATCACGGGTCTTTGAATAATTTAGTTGGAGTCTTGTGCTTATTAATAACCTTTTACATTACAGCAGGTAAGAAGCTAGAATTGAAAGAACTTGCAGATGAAGAGCAAACAACAGACCACTTCCGTCGTGCCGATTTATTTATTTCACTAGTATTCACCGGGGGAATAAGGCGTAAACAAATAATAAAGAACGCGAGACGGTCTCGTTGTAGATCCGTCGTGGGTTTCGCACTATGCTGCCAGGTTTAGTCTCAGTCAGAGACAAGCACTGATGACAGTTTGCACATTGCTCTGTAACATGAAAAACCGTGGCCGAGCATTGATTTTTCTACTAATTAAACAGAAAAGAAGGACGAGAAACACAGTCTGACATTTCGAGGGGGAAATCAACAGAACGGAAGAAGTGGTGAATTAATCACATTAGATACGGCGTAAAACATAGCCTCTTTTCCAAGAACGATCATTTCCAGAAATGTATCTACAAGTAGTTACCTAGGGAACTCTGTGTGATATGCATGTCCACTGCATCTTAATGTTTCAAGCAAATCCAAATGATGACACACGGAAAGGTAATATTCTGGCACGGTACAGTAGCACTTTGAGATTTACTCAAAGGAAAAGTACAGAACAGGCCAAAAGTTTGGACGCACCTTCCCATTGAACGCGTTGTTTTATTTTCATGACTATTTACATTGTAGATTGTCACTGAAGGCATCAACACTACAAACCCCGTTTCCATATGAGTTGAAAAATTGTGTTAGATGTAAATAAAAAAAGGAATACAATGATTTGCAAATCCTTTTCAACCCATATTCAATTGAATGCACTACAAAGACAAGATACTTGATGTTGAAACTCATAAACTTTCTTTTTTTTGCAAATACTAATTAACTTAGAATTACATGGCTGCAACACGTGCCAAAGTAGTTGGGAAAGGGCATGTTCACCACTGTGTTACATCACCTTTTCTTTTAACAACACTCAATAAACGTTTGGGAACTGAGGAAACTAATTGTTGAAGCTTTGAAAGTGGAATTCTTTCCCATTCTTGTTTTATGTAGAGCTTCAATCGTTCAACAGTCCGGGGTCTCTGCTGTCGTATTTTACGCTTCATAATGTGCCACACATTTTCGATGGGAGACAGGTCTGGACTGCAGGCGGGCCAGGAAAGTACCCACACTCTGTTTTTTTTACAAAGCCACGCTGTTGTAACACGTGCTGAATGTGGCTTTCTTGCTGAAATAAATAAGCAGGGATGTCCATGGAAAAGACGTCGCTTAGATGGCAGCATATGTTGTTCCAAAACCTGTATGTACCTTTCAGTATTAATGGTCCCTTCACAGATGTGTAAGTTACCCATGCCTTGGGCACTAATGAACCCCCATACCATCACAGAAGCTGGCTTTTGAACTTTGCGTCGATAACAGTCTGGATGGTTCGCTTCCCCTTTGGTCCGGATAACACAATGTTGAATATTTCCAAAAACAATTTGAATGTGGACTCGTCAGACCACAGAACACTTTTCCACTTTGCATCAGTCTATCTTAGATGATTTCAGGCCCAGAGAAGCCGGCGGCGTTTCTGGATGTTGTAGATAAATGGATTTCGCTTTTCATAGTAGAGCTTTAACTTGCACTTACAGACGTAGCGACAAACTGTATTTAGTGAAAGTGGGTTTCTGAAGTGTTCCTAAGCCCATGTGGTGATATCCTTTGGAGATTGATGTCGGTTTTTGATACACAGTGCCGTCTGAAGGATCGAAGATCACGGTCATTCAATGTTGGTTTCCGGCCATGCCGCTTACGTGGAGTGATTTCTCCAGATTCTCTGAAACCTTTAATGTTATTATGGACCGTAGATGTTGAAATCCCTAAATTTCTTGCAATTGCACTTTGAGAAACGTTGTTCTTAAACTGTTTTGAGTATTTGCTCACGCAGTTGTGGACAAAGGGGTGTACCTCGCCCCATCCTCACTGGAAAAACTCGAAATCTTGCCAAGAATATTTGTCTTATTTCTAGTCAAATTGTGTCTATGAACTTAATTTCAGACAATATCACTTATAACTAGAGTTACACCAAGATGGAGGGCCTTGTTTCAAGACAGTGCATCTTGAATATCTTGTTAGGTGAGAAGATCTTGAAATGATCTTGTTTTGAGAAATATTTTAGATGAAATAAGCTTTTTCCACATGTCATGATGTTTTTATGCTCACAAGATGTAGGTTGTATGATGAATAATCTTGTTTCAAGAAAGAGACCTAACTTGAATTGAGACAACACAGCTTTATTGAATTTGCAGGTCAAAAGCGTCACAATTGCAGCATCATGCATTATGGCAACAGTAAATAAATAAATAAATGGGTTGTACTTGTATAGCGCTTTTCTACCTTCAAGGTACTCAAAGCGCTTTGACACTACTTCCACATTTACCCATTCACACACACATTCACACACTGATGGAGGGAGCTGCCATGCAAGGCGCTAACCAGCACCCATCAGGAGCAAGGGTGAAGTGTCTTGCTCAGGACACAACGGACGTGACGAGGTTGGTACTAGGTGGGATTTGAACCAGGGACCCTCGGGTTGCGCACGGCCACTCTCCCACTGCGCCACGCCGTCCCTGTAGATGGATTGCATATTAAGAGTGACATGCCATGATGTCGGTGAGATCATACTTCACTGGAATGAATATGCCATTATTAAAGTTAACATAATAGTATGGTGTAAAATCCACAGTTTTCAGAATTCAAAAAAATATTGGCTTGTGCAAGGTGAGGAATCTCTACCTCATAGGATAAATACTGTTCATTCCAACCAATTGTAGAGAGAGGTTGACATTCAAAACAAAACACTGATTCATTTACAATAAAGATGTTTTTCACAACTGCAAACTCTGGGGTATTATTGAAAATATTAGAAATAACCAAAGATTTTCCACATGTATGCTTATTTCCATATTGA
The DNA here is from genome assembly GCF_033978795.1 of Nerophis ophidion. Taxonomy (NCBI): domain Eukaryota; kingdom Metazoa; phylum Chordata; class Actinopteri; order Syngnathiformes; family Syngnathidae; genus Nerophis; species Nerophis ophidion. Next base: position 17,309,906 of record NC_084631.1, on the reverse strand, counting down.
GCAATCCACTGGGCACACACTACATGTTCAACTTGCTCTATTCCTAAGAATTGTTTGATCTTTCCTTCTATGTAGTGAACATTTTTCACCTCAGATGTTGGGCCTATTTCAATGTCATTACAAAAAATAGGATGTTTGTCATGCACATTCTGACTACATTCATACAGTTGGTTGTGCCTCACAAGAGATTTACAAATATTCTTAAAACTACTTTTTATAGCCCACTGCGTGAAAAAGCATTGCTTTGACTCAAAACGCATACACATATGCCTCACAGTAGGACCAAGTGCTTTAATCTGGGAGGGAGATGCAGCAGGTAATGTTGTTTAGGTATAATATTTAAATCTGGAAACAGCTGTTTGAAATGTCTTAAATGCTGCTCAATTAAAAGCTTCAGCCTAGGAAGAGTTGCGAGTGCAATAATAGGTGAAAACAGAATTTTAACTATCTCCAACAACTTAAGTAGCAATTGTGTGTGAGCATTTTCTCCAGTTGTGTCAATGAGAAATGGCAGAATCTTTAACATAACCAGCATCTGCCCCGCTGATTGTTTAAGTTTATTGTCATTTGATGAAAGTGTAGTAACAGATATGGGACAAGGCTTGTCCCTCATATCTACAGGAGAGTAAGGGAAACCAATAATTCCACTATTGAATGTGTCTAAATCCATATGTCCGGAAAGTACAAGATGCTTCAAAACACATTTGATTTCATATGCGGCAACACCTTCGAGAATAACATGCATGATGTCCTGTGGTGTTTGATTAATGATATCAAAGTGGGGAAATTCTGTTAATTTACTTCTCCTGTTTATACCAAATGTTGTTTTTAGATGTTCTCTTAGGAAATCAGTACTTGCTTTTTCAATGTCACTGCATTGCCTGTTATGTCTTGCCATTGTCCTTTTCACAAACAAATCGTCATTAAATTTATTTTGAATATCTTTGAAGTTGCATTCACAGTGCCTACATTTACTGTAGGCAAACCCAACTCCTTCCTTAAATCCAGCCACTTCATGTTGAGCAAGAGTGTCTCCGCACACAGACAAAAGTGCCCCATAAATTGTCCTCTCGCCATTTGAAGTGTCAACCCGAACACCATTATACAGCTCGATGAAATCATGGTTAATCCTCTCAAGTATTTTATCAATACAGGAAAGATCTTTAGATTTTACCATGGCAAGCAGACGAATGGCAGCGAGTCTTGATCTGTATTTAGGGTTGATGTTACCTAAAGTGTAATAAATCAATAACAATTTGTTTTTGTTTGCACGAGAACCAAGAGGATTGCAAAGCTCAATTTCATCTGTATATAAAATTAACTGCAATGCTGTGGGAACTTTCAAAAACAGAGGGTGTGACTTAAAAATGTCCCCATCAATGAACTCATAAAAAAACCCATCCTTGCAGGACTCTGGCCCCTCATTGATCATTTCAAGAATTTTAGGATGTGAAAGCAGCTGCTCCAAACTTTTAACTAATGGTATGTAGTAAAAACAATGTTTTTTTATGGCAAGAACTCTGGAATCTCCACGCTTCACATAAGACACTGTTTGTTTTGCAGTAACAATTTCTGGTTCAACTGGATGTAACAGCTCTTTGATGGTCTTGTCCTGCAAATGTGTTGTAGCAATCTGGCTAAAAGGGTCAAATACCCTCATTGCATGACTCTTTAGTTGATCCAGGTCTCCAGAATGACTCTCAAAGATGCTCTTCATTTGATGACTCAGGTGCTCCAATAATGCTGTTTGATATTGCTGGACTCCACTCACCATCTGGTTAACAGCTCTCTAGGGAGGTGGAAAAAGCATCAAATAAATGATAACAAAAAGTAAACAAACAAAAAATACTACACTACAGACTTCACACAAAAAAAATCTGCAGAGCTCAACCCTACATAATGTCTGGCACATGCATTTTTAAGACACAAATGCATACATTACAGTACCTGTGTCAGTCTCTGGGTTTCTCTGGCCTGGAGAAGAAATGCAGTTGCATGTTTAGAAAGGTTAGCCTTCATGCAACCCTGGGCAGGTTCTTGCAATTCATGCTGACACAGATTAACAAGAATCATATTATAAAAGGGAAAATGTTGACCTTGAAAATGTGTAAAAATGATATCCAGTAATTTGATAACTGTATTTGTCCTTAGTTCTATACACGTTTCAATTAAGCGTGGTGACTGAAAAATACATCTCAAATTTCTGATTCATATAAAACAAAAATATCTTACCAAAATATTTGATTAAATTTTTTTAATATTGGCAACTGTAAACTGTGTATACAGAATAACTATTAGATGCTCATTATTATTCTTATTATTATCCATCCATTTTCTACCACTCATTCCCTTTTGGGGTCGCGGGGGGCGCTGGCGCCTATCTCAGCTACAATCGGGCGGAAGGCAGGGTACACCCTGGACAAGTCGCCACCTCATCGCAGCTTATTATTATCATAGCACAAATAACTATTTGCACAAAAATAAACACTTGTAGCCACGAGTGCTCTGTCTTTGGCTAATGAAAAAATACGGACTTACTGTTCCATGTGTCCCATCAACTTCGACTGCAGGATTATTATCATCAGTCCGGTTGGTTGTGGCTGTCCTCTCCTGTGCCTCTGGTAAACGCTGGCCAGACGATCCGACCTCCTCGGTTTCTTGAACTTGGAGAAGATGGTGCGCGTGCGTTCGCTTTACGTGATAGAAGAAGGAGTTATACACCCGGTACTCACTTGAGCAGCCATCAATCCCACACACTACGCGAAAGTCCGGGCTGCGACTGTGCATGGTATTAATGTTACTCAACAACTGTTTTAGAGTCAGCGCCACAAATATTTAATACAAGAAACAACGCCAAATCATGTTGGACAAAAAGAGGATTCGAAAAGACGATAGGAAGGTAAGGATGTGCTGCTGCGGCAATTCTGACGGCCGTAATCCAGTCGTTGCTATGGTAACTCCCGCCGGCACCACTTTGCAGCAGGTCAACCGAGGTCAACCATGGATTTACGGCTATGTGCGTCACCTTACCTGCGCGCCATTTACGCTGTATCGACGTCCACTAATTTGAACCGTTGGAACCAGCAACACTTAATTGGATGAGTGTCTCCTCAAGTAAGTAACGACGCTATGTCCTGTATTGTCAATTCGAGTTTACGTCGCCATATATGTCGCCTTTTAACTCTTATGTATGACTATATTTTGTGTTACAGAGAACTTCTTGTGCGGAAGTTAAACTTAGCTAAGCGAACCAGCTAGCTTAACCATTAGCATGGAGGGACTGAATGATGTCACCGCATCAGTTTTAAGAGGTACTGTATTTCTTTTAAACATGGAGTTGTATTTCAAGTCAATATCCTCTGCTAATAACAAGAAAGCTATCAAAACTATAAATCTATGCTCCCACTTTAATATATTTGATTCACTTTAATTTTCATTGCCCATGTCCCCTGGTGTATCTTACTTTTTTAATTTCTTTTTTTTAAATTATCATTATTATTTTTTATCTCTATCTCTTAATTATTTATGTATTTATTTTGTTGTTACATCCATCTGTTATCCAATTGTTATTAATGTGATGCTCATCATATGGTTTGTTGCACTGTTACTATTACTGTATTTTGTAAATCAATAGTAAAGTTGAAAAAAAAGTATTACTTTTAAACATATGTCTACAAGCTTTTAAGGTAAAATGCACAGTTAGGATGCTTTAGTATGATTAGTCGACCAATTTAAGATTAAAAAGCATAAGGCAAAATTATGCCGTTTTATTAGATTTTTTTTTTTAGATTCAACATATTGTCATATATGTACATATTTCGGGGCACTGATTCATTTTAATATGTGTTTCCAATGTAGCTGCAAACATATGCGAGGAAATGCTGAGCACCTTGTCTCGAGAAGACTTGCGGGATCTTTTTCCAGGCCCAGAGAACTTTTTTCGGAGAAAAGCAGTGTGGAGTTTGTGTCATGATGTGTCAGAGGATGTCAGTTTCTTAGTCATATGACTTAAAATAATCACCAATTATTATTCTGCATTTCTGTTCATCGTAACACAATTAAATTGTGCGTTTTCCACTTCCACATTATCTTTCATGTTGCAGCAAACTGTCCAAGAACACTCTGGAAATTCCTCGATTAATGATTAACCAATGCAAAAAACATTGACTCCTTTAAAAGCAAAGCCTGCAAAGTACACAACCCCTGAAAAAGTTGTGAAGTTATCATTCCCGGAATATGTGTTGCACACCGACACTGAACTTGAGCAAGTCCGAAAACAGTACTTCGAGTTGTCTAAAACGGGCTTAGAAAGCACCTGCCATATGTCAAAGGAACTCAGATGCAGACTCATCCGAAACACCATGACCAGTATGATGGCAATTCTGAGGGCAAGAGGGGATGAAAGATCAGACAGATACCCATCAAAACCAGAAATTACAGAAATGGCAAAAAGAATAGTACAATATTACCCAATGCTGCAGGATAAAGGCCTGAAGAATACATGGGTATGTGACACACATTGAATTGATGACCAAAGAGACTCCGCCTGGCCACTTAATGTAGCAATTTGATGAACGTTTTAATTGTGTCTTTTCCAGGTCACTGTGTTTACACAGCTGTACAAATGACTGCAAAATGTGAGTCATTCAAAGAGGTAAGACTGTAACTAATAATTACTTCTATTGAGGATGAGTCTACTCGTCCTTGTCTTAATTATTTGATTATTTCTGAATAATGCCTTGAAATTGTTAAACTTTTTCTCAAAGCTCAAGTGACATCCTCAGGTCTTACAACTTATTATGGAACATGTTGACTTTAATTTTAAAACAACAGTTGAAATGTAATCAATTAATTGGCTAATCTTTGCAGCTCTACAAAGAGGCGTCATCTTGAACACCCAGATGACACTGATGAAATTGATTCAAACGACTCAACAGTGATTCTGGATCTCTCCACGAAGGGTAGTAGCAGTTCAGACCCCAGCAATAAAGAAAGAAGTGATTCTCTTCTTAGGATTGAGACAATTATACAGTATGTGCCAGGTGCCAGTCAACAGTGTATTGGCCTATATGCTCTGCACCAAAACAAAATGAAGGCTGAGTCTAGTGGAAACCTTTTTATGACCCTCCATAAGTAACATTCAGCTGCTTCACTACTTAATATTTTGATCCAAATAATACATTTCATTGTTGAATTTGGTTCCAGAAGAGTGAACTTATTCTTAAATTCTATTAGTCTGACAGCATGATGTTATTTGTTATGTTATTTGATGATGTTATTTGTTTTAGGAGAGAAAAACCCCCAATTGCTGCGTGAAGAAGTGACCCGTCTTCCCTCCAGTCCTAAATGTGAGTATATCTGTCTGTCTCCCCCTTCACCGTGTGTGGTGACTTGTTATAGTAGACCGTACTTGCATGCAGTTCAATGTGATTGATTATATTAGCCAATAAATAATGGAATTTTGTATATACATTCTGTAAATGGTTGAAATACTGATATATGAATGATTATAACATAATGATCAGGGCTGAATGTAAAAGATTTACAAGGTGTACAATATTAATGGATGACATTCATTTGTAATTTGAAAACATCTTAATGACAGTATATCACTTTGTGCCTTACAGCTAACAAGCCTGCTGATAGTGCCAGTCCAGATGCGGCCAGTCAAGCAACCTTGGCCAAGCACTACAAGGCCCTACAGGCTTTGTTTGAAAGAAAAAATCCAAACTACCAGGATGTTTCTCATCTTCTGGATTTGGAATTTGCAGACAGAAGATTATTCATTGACTCGGATACCATTCGTGAGGAGGACAGACCTGAAAAGATTCTCGAAGCTTATCCCTGGTTTAAGGACATTGGACATGTAAGTCATTATTGACTGTGCATAGTCAATACACAGTACTACACACTCACTGTGTTAGATTTGGATTCCCACCTCGAGAGCGATTTATTCATGTCAGTTTTGATACAATATTTTATAGGTGATGGACAAGCTTCGATGCATTTTGGACATGAGAAACTAAAACTTCATCAGTGAATTAAAGGAAGGATGGCATGACTTCTGCCAGAAGGTGCAGTTTTTTGGTGTGTCCAAAAACATGCTGAAACCACCAATGGGAATAGACAAAGGTAAAAAATTATGTTTTTTACTTAGTGAGGATGAAGCTTCGGGCTTGTTAATTATCAAGTTCATGCACTCATTTCTAGTCCTTTTTGTAATCTATTTTCTCCATCCTCCTCAATCCTATCCCAACTCAATTCTCTATTCTGCCCTGAACTGTGTGAACAGTCTCACTGATATAGTAGTATTAGGTTGATGTTATCCTTCTAGTTAGGGGCAAGCCAAAGATGGGGACATTTTCCTCAATAATTGTGCATTTTGTTCACATTTAAATACTTAATCTCTTTTTCAACAGTGCAACAGGCTGTCGAAATTCTGCGTGTGCTGCCATCACTGTTCCCCTCCATGTCTGGTCTGCTGAAGAAAGTCAGAGATCTAAGTCAGGCTCTGGTGCATGTCCTTGAGGTGAGCAGTGCAAAATATACTGGACCATTTTGACTGCATTATTTAAAAGTTAAAACTGAAGGTGTATCCTCTGCCTGCTCCAAATGAGTTTCCTATTTATATGATTTTTCTTTCTTTTCTTTTGCATTTGGTATGGTTTAAAAGTTAAGATATAGCTTTCTGTATGCTGTAACCTTTATTATTTATTTGATTGCAACCAACCTCTTTGCCTTAAAGCCAAGGTTCCAGAGATGTATAACTATTATCGTGACGGAAGGATGTCTTATGTGTTTTAGGAAAAAGAAGACCCCAATTCCTACTTGAGGAAGCGCCCTCTCACATGCCCGGTCCTGATTGCTAGTTCGTCCAACTGCCTTTTAACGGTAGGAAATGTTTCGATAACTACCTTTCCCAAGGACAAGGTCACCGAGGGTGCTTTATACCTGATGGCATACTATTACACCCTACATCTTACATACCCAAAGTGTGTCGCAACTCTGATGTCACTCATACAAACAGAGGTCCTACTGGACAACATTCATGAGAGTGATCTCACATCATCGTACAAAAAAAGCATGGCTGAGTGGAAGGCTTTTATTGGCCAGTAGGCTTGTGGTATGCAAAATAGCACCCACTTCTTCCCCGAGGCTGCTATCCACATACAGCTCCCCCCACAAAAAGCATGCCAGTGCAAACATTTATTGACGAATAAACATTGAATGCAAAACTAATTCTCATTTACTTGCCTTATTTTGAGCTGATAATGTCTTAAATTGAGAACAATATTGCTAATAATTATGACTCAAAAACCCCTAATTGTAGTCTGTTATGCTAACTTCAAGATATATTGTCTCAAAATGCCTCTTTCTAATCTCACTTCAAGTGCAAGGCATTCTTAAATCTAGAACAATTTCTCAAATATCAGACTTAAAATAAGTGAAATACACTTGAAATGAAAAGAATGGTACCAAAATACATGCTGGCTTTTAGGAGAAAAATACCACTTTCAAGCATCACAACCTTATTATGAGACAGAAAAATCTTACTATCCAAGTAAAATATGACTAAAAATGAGTTATTAAAACTTATTTTAAGACCTTTTTAGTCATGTCAGTCTTAGAAATGATGTCTTATTTCAGGAAATCTTGTTGAGACAATTTTCACTTGTTCCATTGGCAGATTTTTTTGCTTAATTCAAGCAAAAATGTCTTGTTTCATTGTTTTTTTTACTCATTTTTGGATCAGCATTTTTTCCAGTGCTTTCTTGTAAAAGACTGAGCATTTTTTGGGAAGTTCGTTTTATACCGAATCATGGCAAACACCTGTTCTCATTTAGCCTGCACACCTGTGGGATATTCCAAATAAGAGTTTGATGAGCATCCCGCAACTTTATCATTATTTATTGCCACCTTTCCCAACTTCCTTGTCACGTGTTGCTGGCAGCAAACTCTAAAGTTAATGATTTGCAAAAAAAAAAAAACGTTTATCAGTTTGAACATCAAATATCTTGTCTTTGTAGCATATTCAACTGAATATGGGTTGAAAATTATTTGCAAATCATTGTATTCCGTTTATATTTACATCCAACACAATTTCCCAATTCATATGGAAACAGAGTTTGTAGTACCCTGCTACTATTTTTTAATGAGGGAAAGTTCAAGGGAAAGCCATCGAGCTGTTTTCAAGATTCCAGGTAAATAAAAGGTTCCTGTGTTGAAAAAAGGGGATTGTGTTGATTTTTATTTTTTATTCAAGAGTCATGGCATGCTGCTGAGTTTTACTCTGGTTAAGTAAAGGTTTATGAAACCGTCGAGAACCAATCATGCGTTTGTTGTGATTGAGCAAGTCATAACAAGCGCTGCCTTGACTCCGGTACAACAGCACGCAGCCAAATACACTGTATGCCATTCATCTGGTGTCAACAGTTTAAGCCAACGCCATGAACAGTTCCCTATCAATCATGTCTGCCCTTTAAGGGAGAAATGTTGCAATAATAAAAGACAATCAAGTGCGCTGCCATGAATCGTCAATACAGAAGCCACATTGCAAAAAGTCAGTGTTCGTAAACAAGATTAAAAATTACAAAAATTAGGTGTATTTTATTTTAAACTAAGCTACATTATCTGCCAATAGAAAATGAATATTCAGCTTGTCAAGAATTTCCAAAACAAGTAAAATTAGCTAACCTCAATAAACCCCAAAAAAACCTTAAAATAGGTACATTCTCACTAATAATGTCATGTTCTGTAGTCACGTTTTGTTTCGTTATGTTCAGTTGGTTTTCGATTATTTTTAGTTCCGTTTTACGCTCCATTGTTTTGTCACCATGACGACCAATTAGTTCACCTGTACTCATTTGGACTCACACACCTGATTTGTTTAGGACTCACGCACCTGTGTTATTCATGTCACTATTATTTAAGCTTGTAGTTGCCAGGCAGTCAGCCTGGCGTCGTTGTTGCTCCATGTTCAGTTCACTCTGATTATGTATCTCTCTGTTCATTTCCTTCCAAGTAAGTTTTGTTTATTCATGTCATGTTTAGCGAGTCTTTTGTTTCATATCCATAGTTTTGCTTTTGTGGTAGCTTTTGTTTTTTAGCCAAGTTTGCTCTCCGTCTTGTGCACGCATTTAGTTTTTTTTTTTTTTTTTCATAATTAAATCAAAATATGTCTTTACCTTCAAGCCATGTCCCGTCACCTTCCTTTGCATTCCGGGAAAACAAACCACACCATAGTCCACGTTTTGACAAATAACTGTACTACAAACCCCGTTTCCATTTGAGTTGTGAAATTGTGTTGGATGTAAATATAAACGGAATACAATGATTTGCAAATCCTTTTCAAATCATATTCAATTGAATGCACTACAAAGACAAGATGTTCAAACTCAAACTTTATTTTTTTTTTGCAAATAATAATTAACTTTGAATTTCATGGCTGCAACACCTGCCAAAGTAGTTGGGAAAGGGCATGTTCACCACTGTGTTACATCACCTTTTCTTTAACAACACTCAAACGTTTGGGAACTGAGGAAACTAATTGTTGAAGCTTTGAAAGTGGAATTCTTTCCCATTCTTGTTTTATGTAGAGCTTCAGTCGTTCAACAGTCCGGGGTCTCTGCTGTCGTATTTAACACATTTTCGATGGGAGACAGGTCTGAACTGCAGGCGGGCCAGGAAAGTACCCACACTCTTTTTTTTACAAAGCCACGCTGTTGTAACAACTGTCTTGCTGAAATAAGAAGGGCCTCCATGATAACAATGCTTGGATGACAACATATGTTGCTCCAAAACCTGTATGGACCTTTCAGCATTAATGGTGCCTTCACAGATGTGTAAGTTACCCATGTCTTGGGCTCTAATACACCCCCATACCATCACAGATGCTGGCTTTTGAATTTTGCGCCTATACCAATCCGAATGTTTATTTTCCTCTTTGTTTCTGGAGGACACCACGTCCTTGGTTTCCAAATATAAATTGAAATGTGGACTCGTCAGACCACAAAACACCTTTCCACCTTGCATCAGTCCATCTCAGGTGAGCTCGGGCCCAGCCAAGCCGGCGGCGTTTCAGGATATTGTTGATAAATGGGTTTTGCTTTGCATAGTAGAGTTTTAACTTGCACTTACAGATGTATCAACCAACTGTAGTTACTGACAGTGGTTTTACGAAGTGTTCCTGAGCCCACGTGGTGATATCCTTTACACACTGATTTTTGATGCAGTACCGCCAGAAGGATCAAATGTCCATAATATCATCACTTACGTGCAGTGATTTCTTTAGATTTTCTGAACTTTTTGATGTTTTTCCGGACCGTAGATGGTAAAATCGCTAAATTCCTTGCAATAGCTCATTGAGAAATGTTGTTCTAAAACTGTTTGACAGTTTGCTTACAAAGTGGTGACCCTCACCCCATCCTTTTTGTGAATTACTTAGCATTTCATGGAAGCTGTTAAATGCAAGCTGTTTTTATACCCAATCATGGAACCCACCTGTTCCCAACTAGCCTGCACACCTGTGAGATGTTCCATATAAGTGTTTGATGAGCATTCCTCAACTTCTTTAGTATTTATTGCCACCTTTCCCAACTTCTTTGTCTAGTGTTGCTGGCATGAAATTCTAAAGTTGATGATTATTTGCAACAAAAAAAAGTTAATCAGTTTGAACATCAAATATGTTGTCTTTGTAGCATATTCAACTGAGTATGAGTTGAAAAGGATTTGCACATAATTGTATTCCGTTTATATTTACAGCTAACACAATTTCCCAACTCATATGGGACGGCGTGGCGCAGTGGGAGAGTGGCCGTGCGCAACCCGAGCGTCCCTGGTTCAAATCCCACCTAGTGCCAACCTCGTCACGTCCGTTGTGTCCTGAGCAAGACACTTCACCCTTGCTCCTGATGGGTGCTGGTTGGCGCCTTGCATGGCAGCTCCCTCCATCAGTGTGTGAATGTGTGTGTGAATGGGTAAATGTGGAAGTAGTGTCAAAGCGCTTTGAGTACCTTGAAGGTAGAAAAGCGCTATACAAGTACAACCCATTTATCATTTATATGGAAACGGGGTTTGTATATAGGAGTACGTATTTTCTATTGTTTCATTGAAAATAAAACAGCAAAGTCAATTTGGTTGTCATCTGTTTTAATATGAGACACAATTGTGTCAAAGTCATTAATTTTTTTTAATGCTTGAAATAATAAAGATTACTTTCAAAAAGTAGTTTTATACATCTGGGTGTTGATGACACAGCTTTGCAACAGTTGATATTCTAGTTTCAAGCATGTTTTTCTCAATATACAGCAACAAGCTGTAATATCTTACTGAGATCATTTAGGACCAACACCCATAAAACAAGTAAAACACTAACATAAAATCTGCTTTGTGAGAAGACATATCTAATCAGACATAAAATACGCAAATATCACCCTTATTTGAGATATTTCATCTTACTTAGATTTCAGTTTTTGCAGTGCATGATCCCAAACAGCAGTAAATACATCATATTATTTTTATGTGCAACCTGTCATTACACAGCATGTCTTTCAGCATGCCGTAGTACACTGCTGTTTCTTTAAATTGTGTTTCTATAGCAGGGACTCATTAGAGTTCATAGTGTTTTTGGATTTTCTTTCATTGCTCATGTCTCAGGCAGCAAAGAATCCTTGAGCCTGATTAGCAGACGGCGTCCTGGACGAGTGTCTTTCTCTGTAACTGAGAGGCGTAATGGATGAGTGGAATATTTAAGAATGTTTTCGCTCCAGATAAAACCTCTCAAAGCTCCAGTGTAATTAAAGAAGCCATTATCTATTGTATGGACTAAATGCATTTTGAAATGTTGAAGGGTGAGTCGTAATGTGAAGAAAAAAAAAAGTGAAATGAGAGAAACAGCGTGGTTCTGGTTTTGCAGTTACATAACAATGGAGCATTTTTTTTTTTTATGTGAAACTATATAACCTAGTAGAGACAGCATCCTCTGCAGTCAAAATTTGTGGATATGCATAACAGGATCATATATCCATCCTAAGGGTGTAACGGTATATGGATTTGTATTGAACCTCTTTGGTGCGGGGGTTCCGGTTCGGAGGTGTACCGAACGAGTTTCCACACGAACAAATGAAATAGCCGCCTAAGCTTTAAAGTCTTAACAAGCTGCTTTGCTTCTTCTGCCTCTCTCAGCACCCAGCATTTTCCCACCCACACAACCATCTGATTGGTTACATATATATAGGTAACAGCCAATCAGCAGTGCGTATTCAGAGCGGTAACAACCAATCAGCAGTGCATATTCAGAGCGCATGTAGTCAGCGCTTCAGCGTCGAGCAGATAGTCAAGTGAAGTGAAGTGAATTATATTTATATATTTCTCGAGTGACTCAAAGCGCTTTACATAGTGGAACCCAATATCTAAGTTATATGTGGCACTGGGAGCTGGTGGGTAAAGTGTCTTGCCCAAGGACACAACGGCAGTGACTAGGATGGCGGAAGCGGGAATCGAACCTGCAACCCTCAAGTTGCTGGCACGGCCACTCTACCAACCAAGCTATGCCGCCCATAGGTGGCATAGCTTGGTTGGGAGGTGTTTGGGCAGGTGAGCAGCGAACTCTCCCCAAATTATAATAAACACATCCCAGTCAACGTTCTCGATGACATTCTAGAAACAAACTGCAGCTCAGCTCGTTCGCAGTCCTGGCTTTTGGTGAAGGCTAATTAACTTTTAGCGTAACATTAGCTCATTTTGAGGTGTATGTGTTAGCTCATTGTGCGGTGTGTGTGTGCATGCGTGTGTATGCTAGTGATATAATAATGTAACTGCATCATTAAGCAGACATGAACTCCATGGTGTTCAGGGATGAATAGTCTCTCGTATTGCTATTGTACTATTTTTTCAGCTATAGTTCATCATCATTTATTTTTATTCCTTTAATTTATTCCTTTAATGAAAATGCATATATACAAGCCACGTACAATTGACACTTTCATTGTTTTGTTTTTTTAGTTTCTGATACATTTCCATGTTTAGAAAGGAGCAGATGGAATAATAATATTCTTATATTTATCTGCCCTGTTTTTTTTAACACAAATAAAGTATTTTAGATGACTAACTGTTCCCTCCACCAACACCCAAACTCCAACATACTTTTCCATTTTCCTTTAAGCGTTTTCACAATGACACGTCCAATCTAAATCAAAATTCAGTTTGATATAATTCCAGTTTTCTCTTTTTATAACTCTTTTTAAATACAAAGATATTCTTACAGCTTTTTAAGTCTTTGTTTAGAGAATTCCATGCTTTCACACCAACAGACAAGCACATTTGTTTCGAATTTGTTCGCACTCTTGGATGTTTAAAGTCATACGGCCTCCTGTGGTTCTCATCTTCAGTTACATTATTAATTAGTAATATAGCAGCCTAGTTTTGAATGGCAGGGTCCCTGCTATCACATGTTGATACAAATACATTTACATAATAAAAATCAACTACAGGCTTCCCAAATGCTGTAATCAAATTAAGCATGATGAGTTGACTTGAAACTGTTTAATGTTGCACTTTTTATATGTAGAAGAAAAGTTTTGTGATTTTATTTCATCTGAGCAACACGTTGAGGCAGTTTAATGTGGATTAACGTGGGCAGAATTATTATAGTGTTCCCAATGTTAAAAGGATAAAGCCATTGTTTACAAATTTGGTAAATAACCAAAAAATTCATATTTTGTTTTTTTACTGTACCGAAAATGGACCGAACAGCGACCTCTAAACCGAGGTACGTACCAAACCGAAATTTTTGTGCACTGTTACACCCCTAATCCATCCGTCCATTTTCTACCGCTTATTCCCTTCGGGGTCACAGGTGGTGCTGCAGCTTATCTCAAGGGTTCTCAACCTTTTTTCAGAGATGTACCCCCTGTGAACATTTTTTTTAATTCAAGTACCCCCTAATCAGAGCAAAGCATTTTTGGTTGGAAAAAAAAGAGATAAAGAAGTAAAATACAGCACTATGTCATCAGTTTCTGATTTATTAAATTGTATAACAGTTCAAAATCTTGCTCATTTGTAGTTGTCTTTCTTGAACTATTTGGAAAAAAAAGACAAAATAACTAAAAACTTGTTGAAAAATAAACAAGTGATTCAATTATAAATAAAGATTTCTACACATGGAAGTAATCATCAACTTAAAGTGCCCTCTTTAGGGATTGTAATAGAGATCCATCTGGATTCATCAACTTAATTCTAAACATTTCTTCACAAAAAAAGAAATATTTAACATCAATATTTATGGAACATGTCCGCAAAAAAATCCAGCTATCAACTTTGAATATTGCATTGTTGCATTTATTTTCATATTTTGTCGAAGTATTATTCAATAAACATATTTATAAATGATTTTTGAATTGTTCCTTTTAGAATATTTAAAAAAAATCTCATGCACCACTTGGCATACCTTCAAGTACCCCTAGGGGTATGCGTACCCCCCTTTGAGAAACACTGGCCTATCTCATCTACAATCGGACAAGTCGCCACCTCATCGCAGAGGATCATATATATTTTGCTAAATATCTATTTAATATTATTATGGTTTTTAAACGGGCTTCACGGTGGCAGAGGGGATAGTGCGTCTGCCTCACAATACGAAGTTCCTGCAGTCCTGGGTTCAAATCCCGGCTCAGGATCTTTCTGTGTGGAGTTTGCATGTTCTCCCCGTGAATGCGTGGGTTCCCTCCGGGTACTCCGGCTTCCTCCCACTTCCAAAGACATGCACCTGGGGATAGGTTGATTGGCGACACTAAATTGGCCCTAGTGTGTGAATGTGAGTGTGAATGTTGTCTGTCTATCTGTGTTGGCCCTGCGATGAGGTGGCGACTTGTCCAGGGTGTACCCTGCCTTCCGCCCGATTGTGGCTGAGACAGGCGCCAGAGCCCCCCGCGACCCCGAAAGGGAATAAGCGGTAGAAAATGGATGGATGGTTTTTAAACATTTTTTAAATCCATAGCAGAGGACATTAGTTCTTATGAGGGAATAATAAAAATAATAATAATGAAATAAATAAGTGGACTATTATATTTGACACTTATAAAGATGTTTTTTTTTTTATCTTTGCTGCATGCAATATGTTTAAAGCCACATTTAGATTGAAAAAAAATAGTGCTGTTCCTTTTTTTTTCCAGTTCAATCACACATTTCCATTTTCATTAGATAGACAGATAGTACTTTATTAATTCAGGAGTTCCTTCAGGAAAATTATAAAAAAAATATATTAAAAATGAAAAAATGATTGCAATTAATCACAACAAAATACTTAAATTCAGTTAAAAAAAAAGCGCATAATGTGTTGACAAAAATGCAATTTAATTGTCAAAATGTCATACAGGATTTAATTTTGTTTCACATCATTTATTTTTTCAAAACTTGCGAATAGTTTTAACTAAAGTTCTGTCTGGGTTTATGTTGAAGTGAAATTTGCCAGTCTGCACTCATATTTGCACTGACCTGATCGCTCAAATTAAAACTTTCAGGTAACCATTCTGAGCTCACCCACCTGTTTCTGTTTGGTGATTAGTGTCTCCAGCTGCTGCTGCCACTAATCACTCCTATTTATAAGTCCATCTCACCCTGTTAGTCCTTGCGGGATTTATTTTCCCGCTATGGGCAAGAGTTTGTGTATTCCTTGCTACATTTAGACTTTCTTGTGTTTCGCCGTTGGCGACCATTTCAGTTCCAGTTAGCTTCACGCTAGGTTAATGCCTGTGTTTTTTCGGCCTGTGCTGGACTAAAACAAGCAGTCTTAGAATATGTCTACACTAAGCCGGATAACCCCTTACGCGGATAATTATTAAGCCTTAGCATTGTGTCAGCCACACTAAACCATCGTATAAAAGGTTCCCGTCCTTGGATCATTTTTTACACGAGTAAATGCGCCATGTATTTCTTGAATCTCCAGCTCTCAGCTTTGTATGGACTCATTGATCGTTTACAAAAGGAGCTCAAAAAGGAAGTACATTCAGAAAGAGCGCGTCAGAAAAAACGCGCCACAGCCAGCTTCATAACAACCGGAGCTAACCACGGGAAAGGTAGAGGCGAGTCATCCAGACAGGCCCGTGTTTCTCCTTCTTCTACATCAGGGGTCGGCAACCTTTACCACTCAAAAAGCCAATTTGACCCGTTTCACAAAATAATGGGATCCACAAGACTCTTGAAATTTATAATTAAATAACACTGTATACAGAGTTTTATTTTGCTTTGTGCTTTGTATAAACCAGGGGTCTCAGACACGCGGCCCACAATTAAATACGAAGATTTGATATTAGTGCGGCAAGTGAATTTTATTTAAATGCCCTTTATTAGCATCACGAATGCAATTCCTCCCGATTTGTCCGGGAGACTCGCAGGTTACAGAGTGACTATTCCCTCGGACGTCTGCTGAGTAATACCAAATCAACAAAAATAAGGGCATGCTACGATGGCACTGTCTTTAGCGCCCTCCACAAATTGTACTAGCAGCTTACCAGACAGGTCACGTGTTGTATATGGCTTCTGCAGTCACATGCAAACGATTGCAAGGCATTCTTGTTCAACAGCCATACGCGTTTCTTATCATGCTTTAGGGCTGTTTTTCTGCTAAGGGGACAGGACAATTGATCCGTGTTAAGGAAAGAATGAATGGGGCCATGTATCGTGAAATTTTGAGCCAAAACCTCCTTCCATCAGTGAGCGCTTTGAATGGTTGACCAAATACTTATTTTCCACCATAATTTACAAATAAATTCTCTAAAATTCCTACAATGTGAATTCCTGGATTTTTTTTTCACATTCTGTCTCTCACAGTTGAAGTGTACCTATGATGAAAATTACAGACCTCTGTCATCATTTTAAGTGGGTGAACTTGCACAATCGGTGGCTGACTAAATACTTTTTTGCCCCACTGTACACGTACCGTTACACCCCTACCCACAGCACACTGGATTCCATCCATCCATCCATTTTCTACCGCTTATTCCCTTTCGGGGTCGCGGGGGGCGCTGGCGCCTATCTCAGCTACAATCGGGCGGAAGGCGGGGTACACCCTGGACAAGTCGCCACCTCATCGCAGGGCCAACACAGATAGACAGACAACATTCACGCTCACATTCACACACTAGGGCCAATTTAGTGTTGCCAATCAACCTATCCCCAGGTGCATGTCTTGAAATACCACAACATTGGACATTGTTCAGATAAGTTGGCGACTTGTCCAGGGTGTACGCCACCTTCCGCGCCCGATTGTAGCCGAGATCCCGCCACCCCAAAGGGAATAAGGGGTAGAAAATGGATGGATGGAAGTTACATTTAATATAAGAACTTGCACACAAAGCAACACTGGAGTTGATTATGACGTGCGCATTTTCTGCAAATACGTATTAGGTCACTTTGTTCTGGTGGACGAAAGGGGGAAGGGGGTCTTAAACGACCATTGTGTGTGTGTGTGGACAAGGACAAGGTTAGGTGGGATTTATCCTGGATAACGTTAGCCAGTTTAGTGTCGAAGGGGCCTCAGACTGGAGCTCTCCAACTTACAATATTTGTGAGCATGAACTGATGAACTCTGCTCGAATGAGAGGCAAAAAGTGTTTAAAAAAATTCTGAACAGACCAGTTGCTATCAATTCAGTGGCCTTAGAATACAATGACCTGGGTAAATGGGAATATTCACAAACATTCTTCTCACGTTCTTCCTCTCATACCATTCTTGGCCTTTCAGAAAAAGCAAAAACGTCAATGCAACACAGTATTTATCCACATCTTTGAAATAAACTCCCGCACAACCTTACTGGAATCCACCTGCCTCAGAGCTGACAAAGCACATCAGCGCAAAAATCGAGCCATTAGTTCCAAGGAGCTGCCTGTGGATTTTGCAGAGGCACATATCTGGGTAAGGAGGCTAGAAAAATATTTCTACATCGCTTAATGTTCTCAAGAGGACAGTGAGCTCAGATAATTCTGGCATACAATAATCATACAAGTCTTTTGATGGAGACGGTCACCCTGGCTGAACTCCAAGGATGTGATATGGAAATTGGAGGACGTTCTTAAAGACAGATCAATGTATCTGTTTAGAACTAGGGATGGGACTTGATAAGATTCCATTTTTGATTCTGCCTAACGATTCTTATTTGGGGAAAAAAGATAAACAGGTGGATTAGCATCATCTTTTTTTTTTAGTTTAGAGGGAACATGACTTTCCAGAGCAAACTTAAGAGGTACAAACCATAAAAAAATAAATACATTTGAAAATAAATTTGAGAAATACATATCCTTCAGTGGAATTTAACACAATAAAACATGTGGAAATTACACAAGAATTCCACATTTAGGAGCATTTTCGTCATCTCCTTAGAAAATATACTGGTAAAATAAAAAATAAAAATATAATGCCATCTGTGCTATTTCTTTACAACTGAATGGAATGACAACGCGGGGGATTCCGACTATTTTGGACCGGTAGTAGTGGGGGAGACCGGGGGTTCACCCACATCTGCTTAAAGTCTGTTGCTTTAGTTATTAGCTATTGTGCTCAAGTTGGACTTTTTCTAATCCATGCAAGGACAAAACTTCTTGTCTGAGGGGTGGCCTCAACCACAGATGTTATCTTTGTTTTGGCCCGCTAACAGCCAAATACCTCAAGTACCTCAACGAAGATAAGATAACACGCAGACGAAGCGGGGACAAGGCAAAATCACAAGGCCACCAGCCCATTCCGTCACATACTGTGCGCCCTGGACCTGCTTTGCATAATATATGTTACCATTCCTTTCAGAGGCTGCCTCAGTGATGTTGACTATGGAACTCTGAATAAAAAGAGGGACGTAGGAGCTAAACCTTAGAGCGTGGGGCGTTTTCATGAGCAAAATTGAACTCTGTCTCTGCATGATTCCTTGCTCTTGTCTGTTTAATAGATGTCATCAGTGTTTGAACCAGACAGTCCTCTTCAAGGTTTCTCATAGTCATTCACATTGACATCCCACTGGGTTTGTGAGTTGTTCCTTGCCCTTATGTGGGATCTGAACAGAGGATGTCGTTGCTGACATCAAATTCAAAAGTTAATGATTATTTGCAAAAAAAAAAATGTTTATCAGTTTTAACATCAAATATGATGTCTTTGTAGCATATTCAACTGAATATGGGTTGAAAATGATTCGCAAATCAATATATTCCGTTTATATTTACATCTAACACAATTTCCCAACTCATATGGAATCAGGGTTTGTACTTGTTCTTATGCTTTCTGAACTCACCATGATCACTGCTCGCTGTATATATCCTACCAAGTCAGACCTACACTGTTTCAATGTCCATTTCTCTGATGATATAATTGTTGTTGACTGAAGTGCTGATATCAACCAAATCTAACCCCCCGCCCCAACACTGTACACATCCCATCCCCTGGATGATAATGTAAATAATTCAATGTATAAACTCTGATGATTAACTTGTGTGATGACTGTATTATGCTGATAGTATATATTTGTACCATGAATTGATTAACGTGGACTCCGACTTAAACAAGTTGAAAAACTTATTGGGGTGTTACCATTTAGTGGTCAATTGTACAGAATATGTACTGTACTGTGCAATCTACTAACAAAAGTTTCAATCAATCAATGAAACATTATCAAAACAACAAATATATTTTTCGCTCTCTTTTTCCATTTCTGAAAAAGCTCCAGGGAGACACTAAGGCGGTGCTAAAGAGCCGCATGCGGCTCAAGAGCCGCGGGTTGCTGAACCCTGGTAAATGAGGACACTGCAAAAACTAATTTGGAATTATACATCATAAAATTAATTGTTCGCCACTTCTCTAATGCATACAGGCAAGTCATAGGCCAAGGTTCTTTGTCACAGACCACATTCTCCTAGTGTGGGGTTTTTTGTCAAAGTGTTTTTTGACCTGTATACCACCACCCCCACCACCACATAATGGCATAGTATTACAGTTGCCATGACAACCAACAGGAGCCAAAAGACCGTAAGTGCAATTTTACCTTTTCCCTATGTAAAGACAGTAATTCTAGAGCCATGGCACATGCTCTTTTATGGGATGATGACTAGTCTCAGAGTACAGACAGTGTGCTCGGGCTATTGATCCAGGTTTGTAAGATCATGAGCGAGTGCTCGGAAGGCTCTTTTCGTGCTCTCCTGGCTCCTGGATGTCCAGGCTGGTGGTCAGGCAGTCTAGAGACAGTCTCAGACTGCGTGGAACCAGTCCGTGGTGCCAAACAGGAATTTTTAGTGGGATTTCATTTCACAACAAATTGATGAACGTGGCTCTTCAACCGAATTAAAGTTGTCAATGATGGCTAATCGCTAGCTGACAACGAGAGCACCATTTGCTCGCTAGCTCAGCAGGCACCAAAAAAAAAATCGGTAATTTGTTGCTTATACGTGTATGATTTTTTACAACTTAACGTTGAAAAATATTTGTATTTTTAAATTGAAATAACGCTGATGTCTGACATTGGATCCCCATTGTTGGTTGGGAATTGACCACATTTCAATGGTCAAATCGACATCAGAACCCAACATTGATTAAACGTCATCAAAAAGCATGTTGTTCCAACGTCAGGACCTAATTCAACAAGTTGCCAACTTTGTTTTAATGTCTTGTGCATGCTGGGAGAGTGCTAAATACTGGCTGGCAACTAGCATGCTGGTTGCTAATTGACAACTGGAGTGCTACTCACTGACTAGCTTCTCAGTGGCCTAGTTGTTAGAGTGTCCGCCCTGAGATCGATAGGTTGTGAGTTCAAACCCCGGCCGAGTCATATCAAAGACTATAAAAATGTGACCCATTACCTCGCTACTTATTACTCAGCATCAATGGTTGGAATTGGGGGTTATATCACCAAAAATGATTCCCCACCTCCCAGGTGTTGAACAAGGGGATGGGTCAAATGCAGAGGACAAATTTCACCACACCTAGTGTGTGTGTCACAAACATTGGTATTTTAGCTTTAACTTAACTATCTTAAATGTTATTTACAGTTTTCTCAGAGTATAAATCACTTTCATTTACTCAAAAAACGACAGTGCGCCTTACAACCCGGTGCATCTAACGTACAGAGTAATTCTGGTTGTGCTTACTGACCTCAAAGCAATTTTATTTGGTACATGTTTTAATAAGTATGACCAGTAGATGGCAGTCACACATAAGAGATACGTGTAGATTGAAATATGACGTTAGTAAACACCAAAAGTTTAAATGTTCCATTGAAAATAAAGAACATTACACACGGCGCTCAAAAACCTACACCGCTACAACACAGATGACGGGGAGAAGACGCTGCCGAAAGTGAGACACGTAACTAAGACCGCCCGCAAAAACGGTGCAACCTGACGAGACTGTCAGAAAGCGACTTGAAGATGATCTGTAAAACATTCTATGCAACATTTTGACCAAAGAACCACCATTACATGTTATGTAGACCACAAGAAGTGTTTTACATTTAGAAAAAATACTGCAATGAGATGGCGACTTGTCCAGGGTGTACACCGCCTTCCGCCCAAATGCAGCTGAGATAGGCTCCAGCATCTACCCCCCACACACACAACCCAAAAAGGGACAAGCGGTAGGAAATGGATGGATGGGAATAATAATAATAATATGACTCCTATAATGCGCTTTATAATCTGGTGCACCGTATATATGAAAAAAAGATTTAAAAAAAATAGACCTTTCATCGGCAGTGCGGTTTATGCTCCGGAAAATACGGTATTCTCACAATTTGTAGGATTTTTTTGTTGTATTTATTCATTCACTATTTGTGTTGCAGCATGCTTGTGCATGAAAAGTGCTATATAAATCAAGTTTGATTGATTAATTGATTGATTTTTAGTATTTAAACATGCAGTACATGTAAGGAATTCCCTTTAAGTTCAGGGGAAAAATACATATTTTTGGCACACTTGTATTATTCTGACTGCACAGTCAGGTGTTGAGGTTATCCGGTTTGGTGGCTGCAGGATTAGGTCTCCTTTTTTTTGCAGATGATGTGGTCCTGATGGCTTCATCTGGCCAGGATCTTCAGCTCTTACTGGATCGGTTCGCAGCCGAGTGTGAAGCAACTGGGATGAGAATCAGCACCTCCAAGTCTGAGTCTATGGTTCTCTCCCGGAAAAGGGTGGAGTGCCATCTCCGGGTTGGGGAGGAGATCTTGCCCAAGTGGAGGAGTTAAAGTACCTCGGATTCCTGTTCACGAGTGGGGTAAGAGTGGATCGTGAGGTCGACAGGCGGATCGGGGTGGCGTCTTCAGTAATGCGGACGTTGTATCGATCCGTTGTAGTGAAGAAGGAGCTGAGCCGCAAGGCAAAGCTCTCAATTTACCGGTCGATCTACGTTCCCATTCTCATCAATGCTCATGAACTTTGGGTGATGACCGAAAGGATAAGATCACGGGTACAAGCGGCAGAAATGAGCTTCCTCCGCTGGGTGGCGGGGCTCTCCATTACAGATAGGGTGAGAAGCTCTGCCATCCGGGAGGAGCTCAAATTAAAGCCGCTGCTCCTCCACATCAAGATGAGGCGGTCTGGGCATCTGGTCAGGATGCCACCCGAACGCCTCCCCAGGGAGGTGTTTCGGGCACGTCCGACCGGTAGGAAGCCACAGGGAAGACCCAGGACACGTTGGGAAGACTATGTTTCCCGGCTGGCCTGGGAACGACTCGGGATCCCCCGGGAGGAGAAGGACGAAATGGCTGGGATAAGCGGAAGAAGATGGAAGGACGGATGTATTCTGTTCGAAAAATGTGCTACTTGACCACCATGCATGGCTTCCTATATTAGACCTTTTTGAAACATATTGAATTTGACCTTGGAGTTTTAACTGTGGATATGACAATGTTGCAATTTCCACACAATCTGTATGACTTCAAGGAAATGTTTTCAATTCCGAAAAAAAAAAAATCATAATATGACCCCTTTATAATGCACCTTATAATCCGATGTGAAGTAAAGTGAATTATATTTATATAGCGCTTTTCTCTAGTGACTCAAAGCGCTTTACATAGTGAAACCCAATATCTAAGTTACATTTAAACCAGTGTGGGTGGCACTGGGAGCAGGTGGGTAAAGTGTCTTGCCCAAGGACACAACGGCAGTGACTAGGATGGCGGAAGCGGGAATCGAACCTGCAACCCTCAAGTTGCTGGCACGGCCGCTCTACCAACCGAGCTATGCACCCTATAGTCCAGTGGTTCTCAACCTTTTTTTTTCAGTGATGTACCCCCTGTGAAATTTTTTTTTAATTCAAGTACCCCCTAATCAGAGCAAAGCATTTTTGGTTGAAAAAAGAGATAAAGAAGTAAAATACAGCACTATGTCATCAGTTTCTGATTTATTAAATTGTAAAACAGTGCAAAATATAGTTCATTTGTAGTGTTTTTTCTTGGACTATTTGGAAAAAAATATATAAAAATAACCAAAAACTTGTTGAAAAATAAACAAGTGATTCAATTATAAATAAAGATTTCTACACAGAGAAGTAATCATCAACTTAAAGTGTTCTCTTTGGGGATTGTAATAAAGATCCATCTGGATTCATCAACTTAATTCTAAACATTTCCATCCATCCGTCCAGTTTCTACCGCTTATTCCCTTTGGGGTAGCGGGGCGCTGGTGCCTCTCTCAGCTACAATCGGGCGGAAGGCGGTGTACACGCTGGACAAGTTGCCACCTCATCACAGTCTAAGCATTCCCTCACAAAAAAAGAAATCTTTAACATCAATATTTATGGAATATGTCCACAAAAAATCTGTCCGTCAACACTGAACATCGCATTGTTGCATTTCTTTTCACATTTTATGAACTTACATTCATATTTTGTTGAAGTATTATTCAATAAATGTTTTTATAAAGGATTTTTTAAATTGTTGCTGTTTTTTTTAGAATATTTAAAAAAAATCTGACATACCCCTTGGCATACCTTCACGTACCCCCAGGGGTACGCGTACCCCCATTTGAGAACCACTGCTATTTCCCAGAAAATAAGGTATTCACATTCAACTACATGACAGTGTGTTGCTTCAATGTACATGTGTATTTAGAGAACGGAAAAATTGCAGGGGGAAATATAAAAAAATTATATTAAAAAAATATGGCGACTTGTCCAGGGTGTACCCCGCCTTCCGCCCGATTGTAGCTGAGATAGGTGCCAGCCCGCCCCGCGACCCCAAAAGGGAATAAGCGGTAGAAAATGGACGGATGGATGTTAAGAAAAATTTAAGGGCCCTTTGTTCCTGATATACTACCTAATTTTGCACAATAATCATTAAGTGCATTTAATCTGCATGAATTGGCAAAGGTAAATAACTCAAATTCTGATTTCAGAAAATCCCTCAAAAGGATACGCCAACTTGAATCAAAAGGTGTGTATTAACTCCCACAGTAGGCCAGTGCAATTCCCTGTGGGCCACCACTGTAAGTGGTCTTTTTTTAGTCTTCATGTCAAGTTTCCACACACTCCATTCAAATGGTGACCTTTAGTTCAGCTACATTAAAACATTTGGAAATGCAGTTCCTCCTCAGGATCCTTAAAATCAGAGATTCGCAAACCAGGGTCCATGAACAGTCGGTTGGAGGTCCGCGGAATTGCAATAAATTAATTTATGGTGTGTTGTTAAAAAGTGGATGACTAAGAATAGGACCCAGCAGGCCAATGAAACAAACATTCTGAGCCAATAACTCTCACTTATATTCGAGTTAGTGAATTGAAATTTATCATTACTCTGACGCAGCGGGTAAATAGCTCGCTTCGCTCGGGACACGTTAAATAACACAGAGAATAAGTATCTAAACAACAAGACCGTTCAAGTCTTGTTGCTTTTCTATTTCTTTAAGCATTAGGATTTGTTTCTTACCTGACTACTTTTAACTTGTTTATGTTCTATGAAACAGATCTGAAGTACTGAAGGTTAAAATGTTTGAGTTATAAATAATGTTTATGTTAACAAATGCTGCAGAGAACATTCTTTAGACTAGTGGTACTCAAATGGGGGTACGTGTACCCCTGGGGGTACTTGAAGGTATGCCAAGGGGTACGTGAGATTGTTTAAATATATTCTAAAAATAGCTACAATTCAAAAATCCTTTATAAATATATTTATTGGATAATACTTCAACAAAATATGACTGTAAGTTCATAAACTGTGAAAAGAAATACAACAATGCAATATTCAGTGTTGACAGCTAGATTTTTTGTGGACATGTTCCATAAATATTGATGTTAAAAATTTCTTTTTTTGTGAATAAATGTTTAGAATTAAGTTGATGAATCCGGATGGATCTCTATTACAATCCCCAAAGAGGGCACTTTAAGTTGATGATTACTTCTGTGTAGAAATCTTTATTTATAATTGAATCACTTGTTTATTTTTTAACAAGTTTTTATTTTTATATCTTTTTTCCAACTAGTTCAAGAAAAAAACACTACAAATGAGCAATATTTTGCACTGTTATATAATTGAATAAATCAGAAAAAGATGACATAGTGCTGTATTTTACTTCTTAATTGCTTTGTTTCCAACCAAAAATGCTTTG